>NC_054380.1:92361781-92611781 GCF_017654675.1 Xenopus laevis | reverse complement strand
CCCACATGGGCCTTTGTGTCAGTGTTTTAGATAACTTTTTATCACTTTGTAGTATTGGCCATTGGCTATCAACAATGTCCTTCACTTTTGGTGATCCTGTGGTATATTGGGATGTTACAATAAAGCGATTTTGTTTCTTAGGGGTAGTTTCTATTACCTCCTGTTGTGTCATATGTGTACGTGCCTTTTCCAATGACATGTTAAGTACATGTGGCTTGTACCCTCTCTGTACAAAGCGATTAAATGTTTCCCGTATTTGTATCTCGCAAGTGTCATCTTCCGAGTTATTGCGTATGGTGCGCAAAAACTGTGAAAAGGGCACTGCTTTTTTTGAGCGTGGTGGGTGAAAGCTTGTAGAATAAAGTAAAGTATTTCGATCTGTAGTTTTTCTATACAGCTTATAACCCAACCTGTTGTTCTGTTTAAAAATTTCAACATCCAGAAACTGGATTTTTTGTTCATCATGTGTTAATGTGAATTTGACTGTGGAATCTAAATTGTTTAGACTTTGCACCATGTTTATTAAGTCTATCTTTTCTCCTTGCCAAATAATTAGCACATCATCGATGTACCGCAGATAAATAAAAATGGAGTCCTTAAAGGTAGGTACGATATTTGTTTGCTCATATTGGGCCATAAAACAATTTGCATATGCAGGCGCCATCGGAGCTCCCATTGACGTACCCTCCCTTTGTACATAGAATTGTTTCTCAAAGCGGAAATAATTATATTTTAGTGTTATTTCCAGGAGTTGACAGATAAATTCTATAGGGGGACCATCATAATTGGCTGAATTTTGTAATGCCCATCTTACTGAGTCAATGCCTTCCTTATGGGGAATGATGGTATACAAACTGCAGACGTCTATACTTGCCAATATGATGGGTCCCTCTGGTAGAGTTAACTCAGTCAAAATTTGTAACAAATGTTGGGTATCTCTTAGATAAAAATTATGTCTGTCCAAAAAATCATCAAAGCCTTTATTGAATGGCTTGGATGATTTTTTGGACAGACATAATATCAAAGGCTATTGTGATACTAAGCTCTATAGTTAGTATAGGTATGGGTATATAGAATTTAATTAAAAGTAGGGAGGGGTATGTGTATGGATGCTGGGTTTTCATTTGGAGGGGTTGAACTTGATGGATTTTCTTTTTTCAACCCAATTTAACTATGTAACTATGTAACACTCAGGCTAATGACACACTAGAGCTTATATTGGCCTGCTGAAAAAGCAGGCTCACAATCAGGCCATTTGAAGCAATAAGCCTCTTAACTTGCCTGTGCAAGTTAAGAGGCTTGTGCCTGCACCCAGTAGCATGTGCCTGTACCCAGACCAATGTAGCATGTGCCTGCATTGGTCTGGGTGCAGGCACATACTGCAGATTTTTCTTAAATGCACAAATTGCTGCATAGGAGCTGATTCTACACCTGCATTTTTCAGCAGGCTGAGTTTCAGCCCTGGGTGGCATTAGCCTTAGGGGCAGAATAATCAATGTGTGAAATTACAACTCACAGAAATAATTCACTTTCATTTAATTTCTATTGCATTTTTAGATGCATATTTATTAATGGCTGATGGAGTGTGCCATTTGATGAATGGTGACGTTTAAATTGGCATGTAAATTACAGCTTCAATACACAAGTGTTTAATGAGAATTTAACTGTATTTTGTTGTTTTTTATCTTTTTCACCTGTCCCACTTCTCTGACATTTAGTGATGTCACTCACCATACTGTTAACATTTCTTTCATATTGAGCTACAGATCTAGCTGAGACATTAGTCTCCACTTAAAGTGGAGAATGCATTGAAGAGTTTGGTGATTTTAGTAATGGCACCATCATAAGATGCCACCCTTCCAAGTCATTTTGATACAGATTGTCAGATTTTTGCTATGGCAGGGCTTCTTCGGTCAACTGTAAATTGAATGCAAAATGGAATTTTCAATAACTGATCTGCTTTTGAAGGATGGAGCGTGAAAAAAATGCATGGAACGTTCATGCCAAATGCCCCATTGTCTCTGTAGGCAATGTCCATGCAACAACTATTCTTCAGACTCTTCACAATATGGATTTCAATGGCAAGCAGCTGTATTCTGACCTACTGCCATCATTTCTCTGCCAGTTATTGTTGTATAGTTGCTGTAACTGGATTCCACTAAAATAGTGGAATCATTTAATGAGTCGGGATTGGAAGTACTGTGGTATAAGTTAGAATGCAGACCATACGTGCACACCTTACTAATGCTATTTTATCTCAATGGAAGTAAATCCCACAAATATTCCAATATTTAAGGGCACATTTATCAAAGGCCGAATTTTGAAGTTTTGTGAATTTTTTTTTAAAACTCTTATAAACTTGAATGTACTCATAACTCGAATGGGAGGTTATTTATAAAAAAAAAAACCTTGAACGATTTGATAAATCTCACATTCAAATTTGTGACCAAAAAATAATTTAAATAGAATTTTGCAGTTTGAACCTTGATAAATCTGCCCCTTAGTGGAGAAGCCATTTCCTAAAGTGTTCTTATTTAAACCAGCAATTTTGTGACTCCTTTGCTGTTTGGCAATACAGATATGGGATCCATTATCCGAACACCCATTATACAGAAAGCTCAAAATTACGGAAATGTCTTCTCCCATAGACTCCATTATATTCAAATAATCCACATTTTTAAAAAATGATTTCCTTTTCAGTGTACTTGACCCAAACTAAGATATAATAAATCCTTATTGGAAGAAAACCAGGTTATTGGGTTTATTAATATTTACATTATTTTCTAGTAGACTTAAGGCACGAAGATCCTAATTACAGAAAGATCATTTATCCAGAAAACCCCAGGTCCCGAGCATTCTGAATAACCGGTCCCATATCTGTAGTATTATTATAGTACCATAGCACAAATTCAAATCTGTTTAATCTCGAAATCTATAAGAACTTTTTCAGTAATATTCTTCCTAAAATAATTTTGCCAGATGATTTCATGCTACACATATTATATGGATATTGGTAAGCTATTGTTCTTTTCATTGTAAAACTGCTTTCTATTTGGAAGGATTGTGTGTGGGCTTTCAGCTATTTTGTAGTGAATGAGTTGCACTCCCCTTTCATTTTCTTGTTGTTGCCATTCCCATTTCCCCCCCACCACTTTTTCTCTTCGTATTATTGCCGTGTTAAAAGTGAGAGGTAGGCGGGTATTTATTTTGGCATTTCACATGAAACCTCCTAGTGTGCCTTTAAATAGTCCACTCTCCCCTCATTCAGATTTCAAAAGGGAATAGTCCAATGACTTTCTTGGGCAGCATAAATGATCTCCAGCTGCAGAATTGGGCTGATGCTGTTCCTTTTATATGCCAGAGTGCTACAGTACTTTTCCTTCATTTCTACTTGTCGAAGGAAGCTATTCATCATATTACAGAGGATATACTCTCGATCCTTGGTTTTATGCAGTATTGCAATGAGCTTCCATATGTTTGCAGAGTGCATGAAGTAAAGCAAATTTTCATTTTCATTCAAAAGGCTAGTTAATGATTTTTTTTGTTTTTTTTTCCCACTTGGATAGTCACGCTCCTGTTTGGTGAACAGCAACAGAAGTTAAATTTTTTTGCCACCTTCTGTGTACACCATTATTATTTACAATTACAGTCAAACGTTACAGTATTGTACATTTTGAAGTCATGCTTCATTCATTATATGTCACTGTGACATTATCAACATTATGTTACAATTTAACATTTAGTTGATATACCATGGACTGTCTGTGCATTGTAACAACAAAGGTAAGGCAAAAATCTATATAATCTCTTTCCTTTCTGATAAATTTGTGGAGTTTTTAGCTTTTTTTTTTTTTTTTGTCTTGTTAATTTGAAGAGTTTTAGTGAATTCCAGCTTTGCAACAAAGCAATTTTAGTGTTCATTTTAGATGTGTTTATATAGTATCCATAGCTCAGAATGACTTGTTATTGTGACATTTGTGTGTATATTCTATCTTAAGTATATTTGTAGAATAAGAAATGTATTCAAAAAAGTATATTTTTAACTGGCTTCCTAGTTATATGCACTTGAGCTGTGAAATGCCTTAATTGCTTTTTTTTTTTTTACCTATATATATATATATATATATATATATATATATATATATACATATACATATACATATACATATACATATACATATACATATACATATACATATACATATACATATACATATACATATACATATACATATACATATACATATACATATACATATACATATACATATACATATACATATATATATATATATATATATATATTACCTTCTTGTGATTTTACTTTTGTTGCATTTGGTATACAATGGACTGTTTTGTGCTGTTATTTGGCTCCCTCTGCTGTTCTTCTTCAGCGAACATAATTATTAACCATACATAGGACCTTTACTATAGCTGGCCTTACAAGTAAAGATCCACCCGTTTTGGTGAGGTATCCAAAGGAGCGGTTCTTTCCCGGATATGTCTGGGTAGTGTCAGACGGGGCTCATCTGATTGTTTGACCCTCGAGCTAAATTATCAGAATAAAACTATGGGAATGAGGTCCTTACCCTAGTGGGATTTTTAAACCTGTTCGATTGAGTTTGGACCAATTTTCAGCCAAATATTGGTTGGGCATGCTTGATGGTGGGCCCCATACATGTGCCAAATAAATTGCCAACTCGGTCTGAAAGCACTGAGTTGGTAGCTTTTATTGGCTTGTGTATGGCCAGCTTATGGGTTTTTTCTTTAATTTACATTCTGGTTATATATCTAGAATTTTGCATTTTAACCTAAATAAAACAGTATGTTTACTGAAAGCAAAAGTAATTGTAAGTATAATTTGTAAATGTTTGCTGTTTAAAGCTATATATGCATATATATGCACAGTCTTCCTCAGACTCTAATTTCTAGAATATCTTGCATGTTCTTGATTTAATAGACTTGTAGCAAAGGAGAGTTTCAGTAGTAAGCAAGGCACAGGAAAATAGTGTTTGACTGGAAGAGTGTGGAAATTTTTATAGTACATGTACTCCAAATCCACATTGCAGAAAAAAAGAACAGTACTGCTTCCTGTAGTAAATTGACAAATATTGGAAATGGTTGAAAACATGCAATTTAATCTATAGTGAAATGATGGTTATAATTATGTTTGCAGTAATTTCACCAAAAGTTAAATGTGTGTTTTGTACACCTTTGTAACACTAGGGTTATTTATTAAAGGTCAAATTTTAGTGTTATGATTTTTTTTTTAATTCTAATAAACTAGAATTGGAAGTTTGAAAAAACTCAAATGTCTAAAATTCATTTGAATGTGAACGACCAGGTAAATCATCGAATGTCAGGAAGGTTATTAATACCTTCAAATGTTTTCATGGACCTCTGCCATTGACTTTTACATAAACACTGCAGGTTTTAGCGATGAATTGAATAAGCGCTGTTTCCAGGGTTGAGGTATGATAAATCTCACATTCGAATTTGAGTTGGTGGTTTTAAACTCAAAATTGTTAGTTTTGACCAAAAAACAATTAAAAAAAAATGTAATTTACCATTCGAACCTTAGTAAATCTACACTTATGTAACTTTTGTAAACTTTTGAGTTCCTATGTGCTTTCATTTATGAATAAGAATATTTTAGGCACTCATAAATACCTACCATATACAGTGCACTGACAGCATTGTTTACATCCCATTATAAGCCTCTGTTCAGTACATTTTTTGTTCTGTCCAATTTCATTGTTTTTTTTGTGTGTTTAGGCGTGGCCAATGTGTGCAAGAAAGATTTTGTTAGAGCCTGTCAAGCCACTTAATGGAGAAGGAAAGGTTAAAACTAAGAAAGCGTTATCAGAAAGGTCCAACTAAATATATTAGTAAACCCTCAACGTAATGCTGCTCTGTCCTAAACACTGCATTTCTTGCCTTCTATTGTGTACACATGAGCTTCTGTATCAGACTTCCTGCCTTCAGCTTAAACCTCCTTGCCCTGGGTGTGAGCATGCTCAGTTTGCTTCCCTTCCCCCCCTCTTCCCCCCCTTCTCTACTGTAATCTGAGCCCAGTGCTATGAGTGAGCAGGGAGAGACTCATGCTGGAAGTGATGTCACACCAAGCTAATACTTCAGCTGCTATCCTAAACAAACCGAGAGCTTCTAGAGCTTTTTACTAAGGTGTAGTAAAACATTCTACAGAATAAATATAGCATTCTGGCTTGCACTATTGCAGCTAATCTATTGGCAATAAAATGCCTCTGTAGCTTTCCTTCTCCTTTAAAGCTGCCCATGTTTCTGAAATTGCTCTTAAATATCACAATAATTAGTTGCTAAAAGCATTCAATATCACTTGAACTGCAGTTTTTGAGGGGTTAGGATTACGTTAGTGCAGTTTTTTTCTGGCTAGAATGTGTGATATACTTGGCCTGTAGGATCTGAGTACAAATGCTATACATATATACATAGATTTTTTTTTTTTTTTTAAATCTACTTGTTCTTTCACTTTAGAGGCATATCCTGAAGAATGTTTTTAGATTTTCATTTTTCAAAGTGCCATATATCCCTAGCACCCCATTACCAAATATATACATAGACAGAAACCAACAGCAATACACAGTGTACCAGGCTTGTACAAATAAGCATACAATGGATTGCAAGGTAGAAAATCCTCCCCAACTGGTCAAAATAACTAATATCTCTTCAGAATATACTTCCACATGTTTGAAAAGATGTGGCCAAAAAGGTAGAAAACGACACATGTGGTGATTTTGCCTTAAAATGTAACGGCTATAGAATAAAATATTCAAAATGATTGAGGATTTTCAGTGGCTCAGCCCCTTGAAGCCTTAAGCAACTTTTATTGATATGGAGAGGAAGTGTTGCTAGTAAACAGAAAGTTTTACAAAATATATTTATTTGTTCAATACTACCAATACAGTCTGATGGGAAAAAAAGAAATATAAAAATACTGACTTCCTGTATCAACGGTCAGATTTGCAACAAATAGATAGCAGAGCCGCAATATAAAAAAATGACTGTTTAAAACAGCAACCTAACAGAAGCCAACGATAAAATATGTTGTAAATGAACTTGGTTTTATATCAAAGCTTAAAAGATCTAACATAACAAACTTGTTGGTATTCAAATAGTTCATATGCCAAGACTAAATTTATTTAGCTTTAGTTATGCTTCCCACTTCTCAGCTTTTAAGTAGCTAATTGTTGAAACATAAGTAACCACAATGTTTAGTACTATGACTACTAACGACAATGAGGCCATTATACTTTCATATAACTTTAAAAACCATACAGTTTAAGAAATTGTCTTTCTGTTCAAACTATCATAAAGCAAATCTTAGCTGAAACCAAGGGACAGTGCTTCTGTTCGCCCAGGGTATTTCTGCAAAAGATACTTGTTTCTATCTTCTTCAGATTTTTATTTTCTTTTTGTTCTAATTCAGGCCGGAGTATGCGCAGTAGAATGAAAGCTGAACTTAGAAAGGAAAAGCTGTCTTTCACACTAGTGGGCATGCTTGTGCCCTGAGTAAAGGGTAAGAGAAAGATTCGTCATTCGAATATTCGTCACCTAAAATAAAACCTGCTGAGTTCATGTATAAGTCAGTGGGAGAGGTCCAGTGACCCATTTGAAGATGTTAATAGCCTTCCTGACATTTGAGTTTTTTCCTGGGAAAAATATTAGATTTGAGTTTTCGGGAGGGTAATATTCGTTTGAGTTTTGGAGATTCCATATTTTTCTTCACCTTCCAATCGAATTTCGAGTATATTTGAATTTATTAGAGTTAAAAATAAAAAAATAAATAAAAAAAAAACCTCATGATTTTGAAATTCGACCTCAAAGAGTCTGGATGGTGATGTAAGCAGATCCAATATGGCCCCTACAATCTTGAAAATGAGGAGATTTCAGGGAAATCTCAGTCAGGAGATTTCAGGGAAAATAATGCAGTGATTAGCAAGAGGCTGGGGTGGACAATTGTTAGACAGGTTAGAAGTGCAGGTTTGGGGGCTTTCCTTGTTCTTTAAATAGGTGCTGCAAAAATAGGTACCTGCAAAATCACCCAGGCTGGGGGTTCTTGGATATCCTGCCTGGGTATCTGGTTTAGCTGTGGGTCTAGCCCACCCATCCTCCTGTTCCTGGTTGATTCACCTCAGGATTGGTGTCACTTCTTCCTTCCACACAGGACTCTGCTTTGTGCTGAATTTACTTGTTGTATGTTGTATTAATTTGGCTGATAAGTTATCCCAGATTTTACTTTTTTTGTAACCGTCCGTTTGTGTTCTACTTCATTTCAGCATTTCCTGGATTTTAGTCTGTGTGAGATGCCAGGCTTAGGGTCATTGGAAATCATCAAAATATTAAGAGATAGAAAATTAAGAATTCACTTTTTCTGTGCTGCTATGTAATGTGAATCAATTCCATCCTTTTAAAGGTATACTGTCATGGGAAAAAAATTTTTTTTCAAAATGAATCAGTTAATAGTGCTTCTCCAGTAGAATTCTGCACTGAAATCCATTTCTCAAAAGAGCAAACAGATTTTTTTATATTCAATTTTGAAATCTGACATGGGGCTAGACATTTTGTTAATTTCCCAGCTGCCCCATGTCATGTGACTTGTGCCTGCACTTCAGGAGAGAAATGCTTTCTGGCAGGCTGCTGTTTTTCCTTCTCAATGTAACTGAATGTGTCTCAGTGGGACATGGGTTTTTACTATTGAGTGTTGTTCTTAGATCTACCAGGCAGCTGTTATCTTGTGTTAGGGAGCTGTTATCTGGTTACCTTCCCATTGTTCTTGTATTTGGCTGCTTGGGGGGAAAAGGGAGGGGGTGATAATCACTCCAACTTGCAGTACAGCAGTAAAGAGTGATTGAAGTTTATCAAAGCACAAGTCACATGACATGGGGCAGCTGGGAAATTGACAATATGTCTAGCCCCATGTCAGATTTCAAAATTGAATATAAAAAAATCTGTTTGCTCTTTTGAGAAATGGATTTCAGTGCAGAATTCTGCTGGAGCAGCACTATTAACTGATTCATTTTGGAAAAAAATTTTCCCCCATGACAGTATCCCTTTAAAAAGAATCTTAGATTATATTCTTATACTGTATATTGTGAGTGCGTCCCTAAGCTCAGAGAAGTGATAGCAGCCTGGAGCATGTGCTGTGAGTCCGCAGATAAAAAGAGCACACGTATTGTGTTTTGACTTCCAGACTTTTATAGATCTGAACCATGTTTGGTCAGTGTAGTTTGGGAATTATTTTCTGTGGTTATATTGCCCTAATCTTTAGTGGTCATCTTTAGGAGTGAAATCCAATCCAGGACAAGTATTATTTACTAACAATGATGCACTAAGGGCTATTCCACACGGGGAGATAGCGACGCGTTTGCGGTCGCGGCGACAAAGCGCCGCGACAGTCGCCGCGACCGGCGCAGGCGACAGTTTTGTATGGGCGCCTATGTAAAAACGCCTGTGCTAACCACACGAGGCGATGCGCTTTTCAACAGTCGCCTGAAAATGCCTCGCCAGGCTTTTTCAGGCGACTGTTGAAAAGCGCATCGCCTCGTGTGGTTAGCACAGGCGTTTTTACATAGGCGCCCATACAAAACTGTCGCCTGCGCCGGTCGCGGCGACTGTCGCGGCGCTTTGTTGCCGCGACCGCAAACGCGTCGCTATCTCCCCGTGTGGACTAGCCCTAAAGGTTTGGTAAAGGAATCCTTATATTTTTGTTTGGTAATGCTGCTCCTTTACCCCCCCCAACCTTTTGGTTTTAAATGACTCCCCCTTTCCTGTTCAGGACTTTGAATGTGAATCTTAGCTTGGAGGCAGTTTGATGCTTTCATCTTTGTAGTCCCTCTGTTGCCCCTCCTCCCAAGCAGCTTGTGTGCTTTATCAGCTTGTTTGAGCGGCTTGCTTCTTTTGGACTGAGGACCGTGTAGCACTAACCACACAGTTAGAGCAATAGTCAGTGACCGATGTTTTCTTATTTTCCAAGCACTATTTAAAATGTAACAAGCCTTAAGCAAGAAACCTTAAATTAATTCTATAAAAGGCAATATCATATATAGCTCAAAGAAGACAGAATATTTTGTTTGCAGGGGACTGGGCTTAAAGCATGGCTAACTCCATAAACAAACGTTTGCAAAAACAGTTTCGTGGAATTATATTGGCGGATCAAATGAAGTGTGCTGAGTCAGAGAAACTGACAAACATTAAAAACTTTGATTGCTTTTCTCCTATACTTTGCCATTGTAAAGTGGCATGTAACAATAGTACCATCTCTTTAATGTTTGGATGCAAGGTAAGTAGAGCATTTTTTTTTTATCCTATTGTAATTTAATTATACTTTCATTCTATTGTGGAATGTCCGTTCTGCTTTGCTCCATTTCTTTATTTTCGACTGTTACAGTAAGAAGAGCTGAATATTCAATTTATGTGGGTTAATAAGTTAAGGTTCTTTTGTGCTATACATGTAAAAATATATTCTGACATTCTAAATATTTTGTGTCGTCATATTTTGTGCTAATTAGTTTTTAATTACAACAGAAATATACATGTAAGCCCAGTGCCAAATGTAAGATTTATTGATTTGTCAATTAGGACAATAGGACTATTGTTTGCAAACTCAACAAATGCTTGCATATGTAACATAGTAAGTAAGGTTGAAAAAAGACCAAATTGGGCCAAAATCCACTTGTTTGGCAATCTAACGGTAGGGGCACACGGGCAGATTCGGGGAGATTTAGTCGCCTGGCGACTAATCGCCTCTTCTTCGGGGCGAACTGCCTTCCCCTACCTTGCCGCCAGCTATAATGAAAAATCGCCAGCGCAATGGCACTCGTGACGCTTTTGATTTCCGAAGTCGAATGATGTTTCCTCGTGAAACGTGTGCCATTGCGCTGGCGATTTTTCATTATAGCCGGCAGCAAGGTAGGCGAAGGCAGTTCAAGGAGATTATTGCCCCGAAGAAAAGGCGAGTCGACAGCCGTTTAAATCTCTCCAAATCTGCCCATGTGCCCCTACCCTTACCTAACAAGTGGTTCTGAAACTTTATATACACCCCTTTAGTTGCATAGTAACGGCTAGAAGTTATTGCTGTGGTACCACTGCTTATTTTTTATTAAGGTTAAAGTTTTACATTTCTATTATATTGTATTATGTACATTATTCTATAGGTCCAGACAAGAAAAATATAGACTCTCTTAGTAATATATGTTTTAGGATTTTCTTTTGCCAGTACATTTTTGTACTGCCTGCTGGTCTTTCATCACACCACCACATTTGCAAAATACTAATAAAAATATTTTATGCTTACATAGTTTTCCACTGATGAAATGTGCATGCATGTGCAGGATACCCTGTTGCAGAATGAATAATTCCACTGAGGCAGGAACTAATGTAAATGGCATGAATGACAATCTTTTTGCTGTGTAATTTGTTAATGCTGTATAAAGGATACTTGTTATCAGTATGAAGTGACTTACAATATTTATGTTTACTCTTATTATTATTAGTTGTCGTATTATTATTAGTATTAGTAGTATTATTTCTCTTGTACAGGGTGGCTTTTAGAAGTCCCTTTTTGACATTAGTTAGGATTAGAATTGCAGTTCTTAAGACTTTTGGAACAACCTCACTAAAAGTAAAGTATATGCACTTCTGCATTATGTGGTTTAAAAAAAATGGTGGAATAATTCATATACTTTACTATATGGTAATCACAATTACAGAGAACACTTATCCAGATAACCCCAAGGTCTCAAGCTTTCTAGATATTGCATCCCATAGCCGTGCATATTATTTTCTGCTTTTTGTGCAGTATATTGAAGAGCATCATTTTGGCCTTATGCATATCTCTGATTGATATATGAATGCAGTCGGAATGACTGCTCACAAATGAAGTCAGATTAGAAAGCTTGCAGGGGCATGTAGAAAATGTATCCGTTGACAATTCAGATTTCTGACTTGGTTGGGCACAGATATATTCACTTCCTGATCAATTTACACAGGCCTCAATCACATGGTGAAATTAAGGATCTCTTTCTTTCTACTACTGTTGTCCCCTCACCCGCTACTCCTTGTGCTATTTCTCTTTTTATGAGAGTTCTTTGCTTTTGGCTATGCCTGAGCCAGAACAACAGATGTGGGTCATTCCTAGCAAGGCAACCAATAAAATACTTAGGCCCTTTTATCTTCTTGCTGATCTTTTATTGCTTTTGGCAGCTGTGCTTAGAGAATCAGAATCCTTTTCCCCTCCCAAAGAGCCCACTAATATTAACATGTATTTGAAGTGATTTCTTGATGGATGTAATCAACAAAATAAGAATTTTGTAGTCACTAGCAAGATTATACTTTACAGCCTTGAAAATCTGAATCATGTACAGATATGACATTTATTATCTAGAATTCTTGAGACCTGGGGTTTTCCAGAAAAGGGATATTCGTACAGTTAGGTTTTATTTATTTATTTTGTTGGCATAATATCACTCACAGGACTTAAGAGTGTAAAAAAGTTTTTTATTATAGGTGAAAAACTGACGTTTTGGCTGGGTCACCAGCCTTTTTCAAAGTGACCCAGCCGAAACTTCAGTTTTTCACCTATGATCAAAATCTTTTGATATACATGAATACACTATGGTTATTTATGCTAAATATATTGTATTTTTATGAATTGAGTGCACGGTTCACTTTAAATCCAAATTGGCATTAGGTCACTTCCTGTATGCACACATGAGGGGTGGGTATATATTGTGAAGTACCACATACATGTTTACCTTGAAAAAGGTCCCAGTGGGGACGAAACGTCGCGTTGTTTATGCATCTAATATGCATATAATATACAGGACAAAAAGATGGGTTCCTTGTGTACATGTGCCAATTGCTGACCTGTTTGATTTGAAGGGAACATTTACAGATTTAAGCTGCTTTATACTAAGTCATGAGCTTATCTTGGGATGCCTTACTTATATCTGTCCAAAAATCAAGTAGATATAAACAGCTATGTTTGGAAATTGCATTGTACAGGGAGCAAGTTTATGCAGTTCTTCTCTAATAGGTCTCGGTAGGCCCCTTGACCAGCTGATAAGCCTGAACTTTTTTTTGTGTGTGTTTAACCCTTTAAGTGCCAGCAGAATTTCACATTTTGGTTACGCGAAATGCCAGCCGTTTTTAAGCATTTTGTGCTCTCTCACTTTAGGGGCATTTTCTGAGGGGAAACCTATAGTTTACCTAGGAAAACTATACATTGTTTTTTTTTCGGTAGAAACTGAGCTTTCTAAATCTGCCTGAGTTTTCATGTATTTCCACCTGTGCAAAAAAATTTATAGTGCTAAATACCAAAAAAAAATGAAAAATTACCATTTTTCATCGTATATCAATTTATACCAGAAAAATATTTCATTTTACAGATGAAAATCCAACTGATTTGGAAAGCCTTATGTCTCTCGAACGTGCCAATACCAGATATGTATAGTTTTAGGGAGATTTAGGACTTCTGTACAGCAAAAACTCCCGGCAGTATATTACTGAATTTTGAAAGCACTAAGGCAGAAAACGGCATGCTTTAGATTCCAAGGCAAAAAATCCTGAAACCATAGGTTTACCCCAGAAAACCATACATTTTTGAAAAGTACACATTCTGCCGATTACAAAATGGGTAACTGTCTCTCTACTCCCAACTACCAAACAGAAAAGCTTGTCTGAACATAGCGGTTTTTCAAAATAAAATTCAAAATTTTGAAAAATCATTTCAAAGGTTTTATTTTGCTGCTCCGCATATCCCAAACTATATTACGTACCAAGAAAAAGCACCTGAAATATGATTGCCAGGGGTCCACTGAACAGTTTGATCCCCATTATGCATAGGTTTACCAAAGTATCTGGCATTTAGAGACACCAATATGAAGTTAGCACATCCAAATTGTTCAGGACTTTACTTCAGCTACTGAGAAATCAACACATTGACTGCATTTTTTGTGGGGTAAAAACACAGAAATATATGTTTACCCCCCAAACCCATATATTTTTGGAAAGAACACATTCTACAGAATCTAAAATGGGTACCCATGCCTTTCTGCTCCAAACTACTGAGTCGCAAGGCTTTCCCAAAATTGTCGGTTTTGGTGAAATATCTGAAAATTGCCTCAAAGCTTCAACTTCCCAGCACCATATCACCCATGTATCATTATGTATCACAAAAAAGCACCCAAATTGTGATTGCCAGGGGTCCTCCAAACAGTTTGGTGCCCACTGTGCATAGGTTTACCAAAGTATCTGGCATTTAGAGGCCCCAAAATGAAGTTAGTGCATACAAACAGTCCAGTGGGTAACTTCAGCTAATGAAAAATCAACACATTGACTGCATTTTTGTGGGGTAAAAACACAGAAATATATGTTTACCCCCCAAAACCCATATATTTTTGGAAAGAACACATTCTACCGGATCTAAAATGGGTACCCATGCCTTTCTGCTCCAAACTACTGAGTCGCAAGGCTTTCCCACAATTGTCGGTTTTGGTGAAATATCTGAAAATTGCCTCAAAGCTTCAACTTCTCAGCCCCATATCACCCATGTATCGTTACGCACCAAGAAAAAGCACCCTAAATATGATTGCCAGGGTTCCTCCAAACAGTTTGGTGGCCATTGTTCATAGGTTTACCAAAGTATCTGGCATTTAGAGGCCTCAAAATGAAGTTAGCGCATACAAATAGTCCTGTGGGTAACTTCATCTAATGAAAAATCAACACATTGACTGCATTTTTGTGGGGTAAAAACACAGAAATATATGTTTACCCCCCAAAACCCATATATTTTTGGAAAGTACACATTCTACAGAATCTAAAATGGGTACCCATGCCTTTCTGCTCCAAACTACTGAGTCGCAAGGCTTTCCCACAATTGTCGGTTTTGGTGAAATATCTGAAAATTGCCTCAAAGCTTCAACTTCTCAGCCCCATATCACCCATGTATCGTTACGCACCAAGAAAAAGCACCCTAAATATGATTGCCAGGGTTCCTCCAAACAGTTTGGTGGCCATTGTTCATAGGTTTACCAAAGTATCTGGCATTTAGAGGCCTCAAAATGAAGTTAGCGCATACAAATAGTCCTGTGGGTAACTTCAGCTAATGAAAAATCAACACATTGACTGCATTTTTGTGGGTTAAAAACACAGAAATATATGTTTACCCCAAAAACCCATATATTTTTGGAAAGTACACATTATACAGAATCTAAAATGGGTACCCATGCCTTTCTGCCCCAAACTACTGAGTCGCAAGGCTTTGCCAAATTTGGCGGTTTTGGTAAAATATTCTGAAAATTGCCTCAAAGCTTCAACTTTCCAGCATCGTATTGTCCATGTATCATTACCAGCATAAAGCATCCTAAATATAAACATAGGGGTCTACTAAACAGTTTGATGCCCAATGTGCATAGATATACCAAACTATGTGGGGCACAGAGACCCCCAAATGACAATATGTATAGACATTTTCACGGCTGACGCGCTGGCTGCTGCAATATAACCACCCGGTGTGTGTATTATGCGACATTAGACCACCTAACAGTACAGAGACCCCAGAAAACCATATATTTTCAGAAAGTACACATTCTGACGAATCCACGCTGGCTGCTGCAATATAAGCACCCGGTGTGTGTAATATGCGACATTAGACCCCCCTAACAGTACAGAAAACCATATATTTTCAGAAAGTATACATTCTGACGAATCGAATATGGGTAAATGTGTTCCTACTGCAAACTGTCAAACTGCAAAGCAATGCTGAACGTAACGGTTTTTATCAAATTTCTGAAAATCGTCACAAAGCTTGAATTTTATCCCATTATATGCCCCACATTTCGTAACTTATCAGCATAAAACATCCTAAATATGAGCGCCAGGGGTCTACTGAACACTTTGATGCCCAAAATGCATAGATATACCAAACTATGTGGCGCACAGAGACCCCCAAATGACAATATGTATAGACATTTTCACAGCTGACGCGCTGGCTGCTGCAATATAAGCACCTGGTGTGTGTATTATGCGACATTAGACCCCCCTAACAGTACAGAGACCCCAGAAAACCATATATTTTCAGAAAGTACACATTCTGACGAATCCAAAATGGGTAAATAAGTGTTTCTACTGCAAACTGCCAAACTGCAAAGCAATGCTGAACATAACGGTTTTTATCAAATTTCTGAAAATCGTCACAAAGCTTGAATTTTACCCCATTATGTGCCCCACATTTCGTAACGTATCAGCATAAAACATCCTAAATATGAACGACAGGGGTCTACTGAACACTTTGATGCCCAATATGCATAGATATACCAAACTATGTGGCGCACAGAGACCCACAAATGGATATATAGTAGATAAAATTTACATAGGCAAAACAAAATAACACAGAACAGTGTGAAATGCAAATAAATCACCAAAAACGAATAAAACCACAAGAATCAATGCTTTTTTTTTTTCACACTAGTGTAATCGGCCACCAGAATTACCGTTTGAATATTTTAGCTGGGCCAAATCGATTATACGGACAGAAACAAGTGAACAACACAAATGCAGAGCTGAAAATGCAATAAAATGGCTAAAAATTCAATAAAATGGCTAAAAATGCACCAAAATACCCAAAATTGCAATATAACCACCAAAATAACATACTAAAGCTATTGCACAGTACGGTTAGCGAATACGCTATTCGGAACGGCAATAAAACATTTTTTTTAGCCCAAAAACAGACGATGCGATAAGAAAAAAAAAAGCCACAAAGCCATATATGTACATATGCGTGTGCACAACGGGTAAATTGCATGTTATTTGCGCATGTGCGCGTGTGCAAGTGTACATGGGTGCTGTGAGTGTGTGTGACCCCCCCAATCCCCAAAAATCTATGTGTGAGTGTGTGTAAGTGTGAATGTAAGTGTATATTACTGTAATAAGTGTGTGTTGGTGTGTTGGTGTGTTGGTGTGTTGGTGTGTTGGTGTGTTTGTGTGTTTGTGTGTTTGTGTGTTTTTGTGTGTGTAAATGTTACACTTACCTGGGGTAGATGCTGCAGATCGTTGATAATGGGTCCCACGCAGCAGATCTCCAGCTCCAACGATCATCAGGCATGTGGGGGCGGAGCTGGGCGGAAGTGAAGCGCAGGCAGCAGCAGGACGCATAAGAAACGCGTCCCTGCTGCTGCTTTGGGGCCCCTGGGCGATCGCGCCCCAGGGGCCACATGATCCCCTGCTCTGCTTGTTGTCTAGGGGCAGGGGATCGTGAAGGAGCGGAGCGAGCGGCTCTAACAGCCGCTCCTCCGCTCGCAAACCCGGAAGTGCAGCAGAACGTAGAATCTACGATCTGTGGCACTTTGGTCCTTTGATCCACAGAACGTAGATTCTACGTTCTGTGGCACTTAAAGGGTTAAATATGCGTTTGTCCTTTTGTGCATGTTTTTAAATGCAACGGTGTGTTGTTTTTTAGTTATAAACACAACCCTCTTTGAATTGTCTTTTGAATATGTTGTGCAAATAAATGCGACATGATGTGCAATGAAAGAAATGCTGTAATAGCAACTCTGAGCGCTTATGGGTAGCAACCAGGCAGAATGTAAAGAAATCTGTATGTGAATGCAATGATGTGTGCTCAAACCTCCATTTCAAACATAAAAAAATTGCCCATGTGTAAGTGCCCTAAATTTTAATATTTGCTTTTTTGAAATGTGTAAATTGGAATAAAGATTTACATGACTGCTTTAAATTGGATTAGCCCGTTGCTAGATTGATTATATTGTAACATATTAAAAATGTGTAATCTCCACTTGGGCAGCTATTTATGTGTACTATTAAAACAACCTCTGCAAATTCCTATATAAACAAAGAAGTATAAATGCATTTAAAGAAATAAAATACTAAATATTTATTGAATACAAAGTGCAAGCTGTGTGTTGTACATAAAAAGTATTAATCAAATTTTAAGTTTCAACATGCCTTTGATTTATCTTTTCTTTTGGATGATGTTTCACAGAAATATCAATACCCAGATGATGACATCGCATCACAAGAGCCCAGTTCCCCACAAGTGCATAATGATGGAAGAAATGCAGAATTAGTCCAGATTTCAGAAAATAATATCTCACAGAAAGAGAATGTCCAAGGGCTTGTGTCACATTCACTTATTTCCCCTCTAAAGGTAATATGTTTTGATTGTAGATCTTTACTGAATATGGATGTTCTATGTTATGTGTTTTCAGGAGCTACCATATTTGCTTCTAAAGGTTACATAACCAAGACGTAGTGTGTATATCAAAGAATTAAAGGGTGTCATATAAGTAAGAGGTAAAAGTCCTTTTCCCATTCTAATTTACTAGTTACTTTAGTCTGAATTACTGAACTGTCAGACTCAAACACCACTGACAGGACCATTCAACTTTAAACTTAGATTTTGGAAAAACAGTAAAAAATAAATAAAAAGAAAGTAGTTGAAAAAATTCTGGGTAACAATCTAAAAACAACTGAATTAAAAAAGATAAAATAAAAAGTGTTTGGAAGGTGAACAACCCCTTTAATTTGCACCGATAGGGGCAGGATTGCTTTCTACATATTGACAGATTTCAGCAGGTTTGTTGGCTTTCTATGCGCCTCCTTTTCTTCATTTGTTCAATACTTATTCCCTGTGTCATTCCACTTTATTCCACACAACTTTAATGTATGACTTATTTACTTTGAGTTCTTTGTATGTATGGACTACTTGGGTTGTTACCCAAGTATTCTGCTACAAACACAGCAGCTACACACCTTCATTATTTTACTAACAGATTAATTCTGGGTTTAGATGCCCTTTTAAAGAAGCTCTAGCAAAAGGGGCCACTGTTTCCTGCTTATTGCAAACTTTCCTGTTCTCTCCATTACACCTGTTCAGCAAAATGAGTCCCACTAGTATATACGTATTATCTGTCTGTCTGCAGATCCAGTTAAAATGAAAATCAAAAAGCTGTTTATGATATGCATGAATTGCTATTTCCAGTAAAATGAATATGTATTAGGGTAGAATTTAAACTTTCATCTAAATCCCTTGTTATAATTCATGTCTCTGATGAGAAATCGAGAGAGAGAGTCGACTGTTTATTAAATGTGTTTCCTGTGGTATTTCTTATATAAGTTCAGCAATGGAAATTCTTTATTTATATTTGTTCCACCCCCCCCACACACACTTTCCATGCCATGAATTTAAATTAGTTTAAACTACTATTTTATATTTAATTCATTAGATATAATTTAAATAGCTGTGTTCTCCCCAAGGCATTTTTCAGGCCAACAGCTCCTCTCTCTCTTACACCGAACTTGCTCCAATAAAAAATATTTTACAGAAATCGTTAGGACTGTGCAGTGTATTTGTGACGCAAAGAGCCTACTGTCTTCTATAAAACCAGCTCCTTCTTGTGTGCAGGGAAAGAAACGAATAAGTTCTCTTTCTTTTTTATTTAATCGAAGTGCCCAAGCCCATATCTTCACAACAACTCTTGTAGTTCAGTTTCCCGTGTCAGTGGTCATTCACCAACACAGCAGTGGCAGTGTGCTTTCTTTATTACCCTGAAAGGTTTATAGCTGTCCACCTGGATATGCTGTCTCTCGAAGAGATTTTATTTACCCCTCCCCAGGGCACAAGTACTTAAAAGAGCTCATGGCATTGTACTTTAATAATAATTCAGCCCTCGGACATGTGAAAAAGCCAATAAATGGCTCATGACGTTGAAAGTCTTGGTAAAGGAACAAGTCAATTCTGCTATAAACCAGTGCAATCCATGTCTATTCGATCTGTAAAACCTTCCTTTCTCAGATAAAGGGCTCACTAGAGTATGCTTGTGTTGTGTATATGCATACACAGGCATGTCACCAGGCATTTCTCCTTTACTGCTTATAAGTATTAGAGCTATATAGTAGGGATGCACTGTATCCAGGATTCGGCCAGGATTCAACCTTTTTCAGAAGGATTCAACTGAACCGACTGAGGACTGAGCTTCGTTCTGCTGCTGAGGGTGTTATCTTGCCGCAGTTGATTTCTTACAGTCTCAATTGCCACTGTCGTAGGTATATATACGTGAACAATGAAGTGATATCATATGGTATTATGATACCATTGTTTCTTCTGCCTCTAGTGTAACGCCATGAATCTTGGTTACAAACTCTGTCATTCTGGATATGATGTACTGTATTGCCTACCAATGTTAGCCAACTATTTTGCAATGCTTTATGTCACTGACTTTATGCTCCTGACAACGGGTCTTAGTGGGGCTTCTTCTTTGTGTGTCTTGGGGAGTCCATATAAGCATGATGTGGCTTCTCTGGTATACAGGCGGTGGGATAAAATGTGATCAATGGCTTTCTCTTTTTCAAGTTGTTGTAAGCAACCACACTACTCAGTGATAGCAATACATATGAAAAGGGATACGGTCATGGAAAAATAAGTTTTTTTTCAAAACTCATCAGTTAATAGTGCTTCTCCAGCAGAATTCTGCACTGAAATCCATTTTTCAAAAGAGGAAACAGATTTTGTTATATTCAATTTTGAAATCTGACATTGGGCTAGACATATTGTCAATTTCCCAGCTGCCCCCAGTCATGTGACTTGTGCTCTGATAAACTTCAATCACTCTTTACTGCTGTACTGCAAGTTGGAGTGATATCACCCCCCCAGCAGCCTAACAACAGAACAATGGGAAGGTAACCTGATAGCAGCTCCCTAAAACAAGATAACAGCTGCCTGGTAGATCTAAGAACAGCACTCAATAGTAAAAGCCAAGTCCCACTGAGACTGATTAAGTTATATTAAGTAGGAGAAATAACAGCCTGCCAGAAAGTAATTCCATCCTAAAGTGCAGGCACAAGTCACATGACTGGGGCAGCTGGGAAACTGACAAAATGTCTAGCCCCATGTCAGATTTCAAAATTGAATATAAAAAAAATCTGTTTGCGCTTTTGAGAAATGGATTTCAGTGCAGAATTCTGCTGGAGCAGCACTATTAACTGATGTGTTTTGGAAAAAACATGTTTTTCCATGACCGTATCCCTTTAAGGTTTCATATGTATTGCTATCACTGAGTAGTGTGGTTATCTTGCAGTGATAGTCAGTTGTGTTGAGCATAACTGTGCATTGCCCTTTATCTGCTGGCAGGATAGTGATGTTCAGGTCCTTTACTCAGAGAACTAAGATCTCTCCTCTCTTGTGTAGTTAGGATAGAGGGAGGTGTTCTGGCACTTGACAAGGCAGCTGATGCTTTTAGCCGGAGTTGTTCCGCGTATTCCTTTTTTATGTGATTTTTATTGATGGCAGATTCTGTGGCTGTGATAAGTTCAACTACTGAGATGTGTTGTGGTGTCACTGCATAGTTCAACCCCTTCTGGCTGAGTTAGTACCCTATCTGATTCTGAACCCACGTATCTTTGGTGTCTCATCTTTTTGCCTCCAGGTTAGTTCTTCTGTCCTTTTAAAGGGGACCCGTCACCCAAACAAAATTATTCCAAATCCTATTTTATCACATTAGTCAAGCAAAATGAACTTTAATTACACTGTATAAATTATTTGAATCTTGTTTCCATCAGTCTGGGACTCCAATATATAACAAGCAGGCAGGAGCCATTTTGTGGACACAGTTATTAAGATTAGTCTTGTATCATCTCAGAATCTTGTTTGTGCACCAGAATGGGGGACCCAATGTCCATCCCCATGTACTGGCTACACAATTAAATCGTTAAGAGAAATGGGGGAATGTGGGGAGAGCAGTGACATCTAGGAAGTGCTGAATGGAAAGTGAAAGTAATTGTTTGCCCCGCCTCTATGCCTAGGCATAGAGGCGGGGTAGGCAATATTTGATTGACAGCTGATATTTTTAAATGAGTTTACAACAGCTATGAATGCTTTAATTAAAAAAAAGAAATTGGCTTCCATGTTTAATTTAAAAAGGACTTTTATTATACAGATTTTTATGTCTGGGTGACGGGTCCACTTTAACAACTGCTGCTTTGTTACAGTAAGGTGCTGAATTTGCTTATTTGTCTCTCCTTACTCTTTGTGTTGGGCCATCTGTGCATGTTCAACAAAAACAACCACATTTTCCAGACTTACATCAGGTAGTTCTTTTGCCAGACTCCGTTTCAAATGTTCAGTTTCCTGCTTAAGGGCCTCATTGGAAAAATTGATCTTTCTGACCCGTTCGTTTACTAGATGTTTATGTAAAATCTTGTTGGCTCTGTGACCTTTTACAGTGGGACGTAGGCTACAAGGGGTGATTGCCTGATGTCGGCATCTGAGATTAAATCGTAGATGGTTTCGATAGTCTGCCAGTTTTTTTGCTGTTCTTTCATATTCCTGAACCAGTTTGAGTATTCTCTCCAAAATAAATGGCAATATTACTATGACGATTTTCATTCATCCAGTTCATGGTATCTCTAATATAAGTAATTCTAAAACAAATGTAATTTTCACGTTTCACTTCTCAGAGCAGCTTTTTCAGTTCAGTGTGGGAAGTCCTCGGCATATAAACTATGTAGTTGTTCGTGCTGAAATCAAACCTATCTGCAAGGAATTTGGACAAGTCACACAAGCCAAAGAAGAGCATACAAAGTGCCGTGGAACATGTTGGGTGTTATGTAAATAAAGGATGATTATCTTCTTATTTTTGTAAATAAACTCTTGTTGCTTTGATTCCACCCCCTACAATTGTGATAATACCGGCAGGTTTACTGGTTTCTGCAAAGCTATGACCCCAAGTGTTTGTGCCAGTGGCGGAACTACCGGGGGAGCAGGGGGAGCGGGCCAGGGCCCACACCCCCTCAGGGCCCCCCGGCAGACCGCGCGCTGCTGCCAAATGCGGCCGTTCGGAGGGGGCGGGGCCCGGCGGTGCGTCACACACCAGGGCCCGCCCCCCTCTAGTGACGCTTCTGGTTTGTGCATATTTGTTACTGTTAAATATATTGTAAGCTTTATTTGGGCAGAGACTGATGTGAATGATGTAAATATGTCTGTGGAACACAATATGTAGCCACAATATAAACAAAGCATATAAATTGTAGTTGTTAAAATATTTAATTGGGGCAGCATTTCTCCTAGAAACATACCCCAAAGGCATTGCAGCTGACATCACACATAATCCTGTGTTGCTCTGTCTCTACAATCTTAATAATAGGGCTGTGTACTTGCTTAAAGGAATTCTGTCATGGGGAAAACATGTATTTTTCAAAACGCATCAGTTAATAGTGCTGCTCCAGCAGAATTCTGTACTGAAATCAGTTTTTCAAAAGAGTAAACCAATGTTTTATATTTAACTTTGAAATCTAACATGGGACTAGACATATTGTCAGTTTACCAGGTGCCCCCAGTCATATGACTTATGCCAACAAGCAGTGTGCATTTGAAAACATGGATATTTTAGTAAATCCACCCACTGCTATAAAAATTGTAGGGAACACTGGTTATTCGTGTATAAAAGTATACAAGTAATCAGGGTTGTCCCAATGGCCTACTGACTGATATCTGGCTGGAAATTCATTCGATATGTATTGGGATTGGTTATGTAGAGATGTTAGAAAATGCATGTGCACTAAACGAAGATTGTTCTTTTCATGGTTTATATAATGTAACAGCAGAGGGCAGTATGATATTATTAATCAAGTGTGGTTAAGAGTGAAATTCTTGTGTTGTCAAGTAATCTTGACTGATAATTGGAGAAATTGTATTGGACTTGTTTTCATAAATCAGTAATCATGCAAAAATGAGGGAATTCAATTGGGCAACCCTTGTGAGGGTGAAACAGTGGCATTTTCCTGTCAATTTATCTGTAACTAAGAAATATAATCATTGTTATTTTCAAAATGTATTAAATATGCTGAATGTGCCTACTAGGGTTGGGCGAATTTGACCCGTTTCGCTTTGCCAAAAATTTGCCGCCAGCGAAATTTTTCGCCAACGCCCATTAAAGTCTGGGCGTCAAAATCTTTTTTTTTTTTTTTTTTTTTTTTTAGACATGCAACGCCATACAAGTCTATGGGCGTAATTTTTGCAGTGAAACAAGGAGGAAAAATTCACCCATCTCTAGTGCCTACATTTTTTGGCAGCACTCTAGCTTAGTAGATAGTGCTTCTTGAAGCTCTGGGATCCTGAGTTTGATTTTAACTTTGCAAGGAGTGTGTAGGTTTTCCCTTTGTCTGTTTGGGTTTCTCTGGGTACTTCTGCGGAAGTGCACAAAACGCGTTTTTAAATAAAGGTTTGAAGCCTTTTCATTCTTGACTGCGACTCTTTAAACTCCGGTGTGCACGTCCAAACACGACTTTTTTTTTTTTTTTTTGGGTTCTTCTGTTTCCTCCCACACTCCAAAGCATACAGGTAAATTATGCCAAACCGTTTATGCATTTGCATGGGACACAGAATCAGCTATCATAGGAACCTTAGTCTGTAAGCTCCTGTGACAGGGAATAATGTGAATGTTGTATCATTTTGTAAAGTGTTGTATACTCTATCCTGTAGACACCAGTGTGACTGTTTGACACACAGGATTAGGTTAGGAATGTTCTGTAGCAGAGGTCCCAAACCAGTAGCTCGTGATCAACATCTTGCTCTCCAACCCCTTGGATGTTGCTCCCAGTGGCCTCAAAGCAGGTGATTATTTTTGAATTCCAGGCTTGGAGGCAAGTTTTTGCTGCTTAAAAGCCAGGTGCACTGCCAAACAGAGCCTCAATATAGGTTGACAATCCACGTAGGGGCTACCAAATGGCCAATCACAGCACTTATTTGGCACCCCAAGAACATTTTTCATACATGTGTTGCTCCTCAACTCCTTTTACTTCTGAATGTTGCTCATGGGTTCTAAAGGTTTGGGATCCCTGTGCTATAGCTTTGAACACCACTGAAACACTCAATGGCTGTGTTCTATTAGGCTTATTGTCATTTAAATGTGTATTGGCTCTATAACAGGTAATGCAACTTAGCACACACATGTGAATTTTCAAAGCAACATGAGACTACTTGCAGAGTTCCAAGAATCCGAAAGAGCTATTTTTTTATGCATGCAAGTGCAATAAATACTGTTAACTGTCCATGGAATCATTCTTCAAAATCAAGCAAATATATACAAAATAAAACTGCATTGGCAAAGAGAAAACACACTTGTAAGACAGGAATGCATTGTTACTGACTACAGAATTTAATAACTCCCCTCTGGATCAGGCTCATAAAAAAAACTGTTGAGCTTCACAAAGCTGGACTTTATGACAGGACTGCCATTTGATTGTAGCCAAAATCTCGACCACTAGGTAATGAAAACAAATCTTCTATTTTATTATTTGTCCCAACATCTTTTTAAAGGAAACTAAGGACACCCACAGTGTCACCTGTTCAACATGGTGGTGGATTGTTAATGGTGGCTGCATAAAACCTCTGCTTCTAGTTGGATTGATCGATGGAATGAATATTGGTCTTTAGTTTCCTTTTAGCACCATTCCAAATAAGGGGATATCTTGTGTTAAAATTGAATATAGTAAAAGCTATAATTTTTTTTGTCAGCAGCTGTAGTAGGAAATCAATAGAGGGCAGCAACAATGTAGATTAGTGATAGCGAATGTGACCTGTTTCGCTTCTCTGGAAATTAGCAAAATGGTAGAAATATTCACCAAATGCATAGAAATCTATCGACGCCAATTTATTTTTTTGATGCGCAACACTTTTTTTTCACCCATTGGAGTATATGGGTGTCTTTTTTGCATCGAACCCTTGTGAAAAATTTTGCTCTTTACTAATGTAGATCAGTTGGCTCTCTGTAAATCTTGAATGGCACAACTTTTCCTTGTCTGTGTGCGACAGTATGCAAGCCCAGTAAAGTGGGGTGAACATTGTTTGAATGCATTTATGTACTACAAATGTGCATGTTTTGGGTGTGTCTTATATGCAGCGATTATTACTGCAGAATGTTTATTATGTATAGATACTTTAATTCCTCCTAAAGTAATTTGCATTATTTATTAGTTGGATTGCCTTTTAATAATTAATTTCCTCACCTTCCATGCAAGACTATGCATTTTGCATTTCTTTAAATGGCTCTTTAAGCAGCCTAAAGGGGCATTTTAATAAAAGCTTTGGGATTTTGCTTGCTTGCATATTAAATACTGCCTCTCTATGCAATTACTGCCATTCTTAATGGATTAGTAATACATTCATACTGGCTAAATACATACTAGCATATTTTATTTAATACTCATTTGTGCCACTTTTAATACTGGAACATTCCAGCTTTGGCCTAGGATACAAATGGCAAAAGAAGTTTGTGGTCGTCTATACTTTTTGAGTCAACAGCAAAGTCTTTTGCCGCACACCACTTACTTTCTTGCTGGGTGCATCCGTATCCCTGGCCGCCTCCACGCCAAATATTACAACGAATGTACAAAGTGGGAAAGAGCACACCAGAATATGTAGGCAATGCCTTAGTTCATTTGCAGATTTATTGAGTGCACAAGCTTTCGGGGTCACAGCCCCTTCCTCAGGTGCACCTGAGGAAGGGGCTGTGACCCCGAAAGCTTGTGCACTCAATAAATCTGCAAATGAACTAAGGCATTGCCTACATATTCTGGTGTGCTCTTTCCCACTTTGTACATTCTTCTATACTTTTTACCACAAGCTCAACAACATGCTAGATAGAATTCCCCAAAACAAAGAAAAAACAGAAAATGCTCAGGCATTTAAGCTTTCATACATTTCTTAATTCGTACAGTAAGTAGTTGAATTATAGCCAGGGCACTCTGTGCAAGGCGCTTGTATGTTCTCCCCTTGTCGGTTTATGCTGGGTACTTTTGTTCCCTTCCACACTTTAAAAACACAGCCTGGTTAACTGGTTCCTAGTATATAGGTCCCTATCACATTCACACATACTATGGCCATAGATTGCAAGCACTGCTGGGGCAGAGACTGATGTGAATGATATAAATAATCTCTGTAAGGTCTGCGGAAATTGGGCATTGTGATTGTGCATTGGTAGCTTCTATGTTGACTTGCAGCCAACAGGAGGCTCTGTTTGACAATACACATTTTTTTTTTTTTTGCAACTAAAGCTTTGCATTAAGTCAAGAAATCAAAAATAAGCACCTGCTTGGGGCCACTGAGAGCAACATCCAAGAGTTTTGAGAGCAACATGTTGTTCACAAGCCACTGGCTGGCGATCACTGGTCTATATACATAAATTTTGAGGGATTGTGCACCGCTAAATTTAAGGGCCCTTCCGGTGTATCCGTCAACCTTATAGATCTAATCCCATATTCTATATCTGCAATTTATTTTCATCTATTTGTCAATTTAATCCTGCACTCTATATATCATTGGCACACAATACAGATGAATGCAAATTGTGCATATTACTGCCATGGTTTATTAGGTCCTCTATTAAACCAACACTTCATTCAGTTCTTTCCTAATCCCCAGTTCCTCAGTTGACTCTTGAACTGGCTGTGTTGTTTCAGATTTCTCCCATAATGTATCAGGGCTTGCAAGATATTTTGAAAGGTATACATAAAGAAGGGCCTTTGTGGTAAAGTTACTGTACTGAACTGATATGATGGTTAATATGTTGATTTATACTGTTGTGACATTTTCGTTTTGTTCAGCAGTCTCAGATGATAATAAAATGATGCTCATCTGAAATCATCTCCTGCATGTGACACATGTTGTTTTCATGTATAAGTATATTTATAGGACACAGAGCAAATAGTTAACACTATTAGTGACTGTTCAAACTGATTTAGTTGCAAAATATTATTTGTGGTTACTGCAAATGTTCTGCTTTACAGTTAGTTGTATCAACAGTGTATCTTTCTGTTGTTCTGGTATTTGTGTACAGTCTTACAAATCCATTAGCATCTGACACAGCTCATTGTAAAACAATGGCAACAGAAAATAATCTGAGAAAATAACAGCTATGAAGTTGCACAGTAATAGTGTTTAGTAATGCCCTCCACTAGGAAAGTAAGAAAGGAAATAATATAGCACCTCTATCTTATAAATATACAAGCAAATCTTGTAAGCTATGATGCCACCCCAACTAGAAAAACAGATGGAACACAAATTACACAGTAATTCTAGATAGAAACAGAAATTCAATTTTTTTCTGAATTTTTCTATGCTATTCTGCATTAAATATTAATTTCCATGATAGTTCACCTTTAAGACTTTGTACCCTTGGCAGTTTAAACATGCTTTGTACATTCTCTGTGCAATTTAATGCTTTCTAACACATGCCAATTCAAGTGTTAATCTTATTGTGTCCTGTGAATCTGCACCCAAAGTAGCAAAGGAGAGCTGCGCAGAATATGCATTTGGTATAGATTTATAGGGGAGAAAGAAATGAATTAACAGTTGGGTTGCCTTGTGATAAAATGCATAAATCTATACCCAAAAGAGAACTGTGGGTATAGAATCTAATGCAGATTAGGAAATTCATCATTCAGCTTAATAAAGTTAATTGCACCTTCCACTTTCTCCATATTTTTGTCAGACCTTGTTACTATATTCTTTTCCCATTTTATTTGGCAATGACTTGCACTGTTGCCTATGCTTTTCAAATCCTTTAAATATTTTAAAATGAACTGATTGTATAAGTGGTACTCTGTGAATATGTATTGATCATGCACATTACTTGCATTTTCTTGTTTGAAGTGCAAAGTTATAAAAGATTCATGTATGTTCTCATTTCATTTTCCTATTCAATTATAATGTTTCATATCCACAGTCAACACCCATATGTAAATTCTCTGCAATTAAACTTCTCTTTGGGCAAAGAGATATCTCTTTTTACCCAAGATACCCAGAAAATTGCCCTCGGGCCAAGCAAACAAGCATGTTGCTATTAAAAAGAATAAAACCGTATCATTTTAACCCTGATCTAAAATGTTATGGTTTTAAAATAAAAATATCACAGCGAACGATAATTCACTCTAGGACTTGTTCATTAAAGAGAATTGGTCCTGAAAATTGTAAAGAAAGTAAATTGCAAAGTACTGATAATTGAGCTATTTTTTTTTACTATTTACTTTATACAGGTCCTTCTCAGTGGGCCTCTGATTTGTTTTGCTTTACTCCTTGGGATCAGGAAACAGAATGTAGTTTAGCTTAATTTTTAAATGTTGGCCATATATATTTTGTAATTAAAAGAATAGGCAAAATGTATGTTAATCACTTGGGGACATACTATGTTTTTAAAAGCAAGTATCTTATTGGTTGCTATGGCTTACTGCACCTCGGCCAACTTTGTATTTTTATTACATATGGAGGCTAATGTGCCTGATTACCTGAACTTTTGTGCTGTCCATTATATAGTGAATAAAGTACCCCCTCTTGTAAAATATAAGGATATTATAAGTTACCGAGGAGGTAACAAATAAAGTACCCCCAGTTGCAAAATATGAGGATATTAGAAGTTACCGAGGTAACTTCTAATATCCTCATATTTTGCAACTGGGGGTACTTTATTTATTATAATACACAAGTTTAGTGAGTCATGTGACAGAAATGACATCAGAACTCACCGTTTATAACTGATGACATCAGAACTCACCGTTTATAAGGATATAATTTACAAGATATTCATAGCTTTTGTGTATTATATATATATAATACACAAAAGCCATGAATATCTTGTAAATTATATCCTTATAAACGGTGAGTTCTGATGTCATCAGTTATAAACGGTGAGTTCTGATGTCATTTCTGTCACGTGACTCACTGAAATTTGTGTATTATAATAAATAAAGTACCCCCAGTTGTAAAATATCAGGATATTACAAGTTACCTCGGAGTTCCATGACCTATATAAAAACACTCGGCCTTCGGCCTCGTGTTTTTATATGGTCATGAATTTCCTCGGTACTTGTAATATCCTTATATTTTACAAGAGGGGGTACTTTATTCACTATATATGTATATATGTATATGTATATGTGTATATGTATATGTATATATATATTTGGCATACAGTTGACTCTACAAAAGACCACAGCCCCTCTCCCCATCAGATCCTTTACCTGTACTGTCATAGTAGGGGAACAGAAGGCGTTCTTGGGCATTTTGAGCTTGTGCATATACTGTGGCAAGGAAACCTAGTGGACAGAACACTAGGTTTGCCATTTGCTTTTAGGCAGAATATTTATTGATTGGGAAGAGACGTGATATGGCTGCTTGAAGCACTGTCAGTATATTTCTTGCATTTTCTATAATGAAATATGTCTGTATAAAAAATAAAAAATATAAAAGCTGTTTTTACAGAAATGAAACACTTAATTGTTTGGATAGTCATATGCGAGAGCTTAACACCAAATAATGATTTATTTGCTTTGAGGCACCCAGAAAGTGGATCTGAATTGTTTTTTCACTGGGAAGCTATAATTTCTAAATCAGTTAATCCATGGACAAGGTTATGTTCCTACATGGTGCTCTTCTTCAAGGCCATTGTACACACTAGATCAGAATTCTGAAGCAAACATAAATAATGCAATGCTTTTCTTGTTAAGTGGTACTCCCATGGTAGAGGTGCTTGGTGCTCAAGTTATTGCTACGTTGAAAGCATAGCATGCAGGCATTTAACAATTTTCTTAACATTTTATCCTGCTAATCAGGCCTGTTTCTTAGCAGCCTTTGGACATTTTGCCTCCACAAAGGAATCCATATAATAAGTAAGATTTACTTAGCTTTGCCAAATTCCTTAAAGTTGTGCGCATTTTAATGGTCAAAAAGCCTGAAAATCCTTGTGTGTCAAAGACTTTAAAGGGGTCGTTCACATTTGAACAAGTATGACGTAGAGAGTGATATTTGGAGGTAATGGTTATAATTTTTTATTATTTAGATTTTTAGTCAGCATCTCTCCAATTTGCAATTTTAGCTGGTTGGCAGGGTCCAAATTACCTTAGCAACCATGCATTGATTTGAAGAAGCGATTGAAACACGAGTAGGTAAGGGTCTGGATAGAAAGATGAGTGATAAAAGTAGCAATAACAATACATGTGTAGCCTTATATAGCATTTGTTTTTTAGATGGGGTCAGTGACCCCCATTTGAAAGCAGATGGCTGAAATTGCAAAAGCTAAATAACGCAAAAACCACAAATAATTAAAAATTAAAACCAATTCCAAATAGTCTCAGAATATCACTTTTTACACCATGCTAAAAGTTAATTTAAAGGTGAACCACCCCTTTCAGCTAATAAATATAATTTTAACATGACTATTTAACAAGTTTGGCCACACACAGATAAAGTAAGAAAATAGTCCAATGCAGTTCTGGACACCAATACCTTCTGTTTATCAGGTAACTTTTTTTTTTTCTTTTTCTTGCTGTTTAAATTAAAAAATCAGGTTGATTGCTATGTTTAACATTTGTGGCTTGATTGAAACTTCTTAATTTTATAATGTACTGTTATCACAGGCAAAATGTGCCAACACTCATTTGGTAATCCAATTTAAACAACTAATGCTTGGTTGTCTTATACTTTTCATATTTTTGTCAAATGTATGTTTACTATGTTGTCAACACTTGTGATTGGCGAGTAAATTCAACAGGCGATAATTTTCGCGGACGCGTGGTGGAAAAGTCACTTGTGTCAAAACCATCGCGCGTCAACACTATTCGACGCCATTGACTTTAATGCTGGTGTCAAAATTTACGCGAATTGAAACGGGCGTCAAAATTCGAGTTTCGGGAACGGGAAAAATTTGCCCAAATTAGTGCTTTAAAAATGTAAATAAAACATATAAACAAAACAAGCACCCATACATGTGTAAGTAGTAGAGTAGCACCAGATCCAAACTCTAGTCTGTCAACTTTAAGAAAAATAAAATTGCACATAATCAAACAATTGTCATGTTTAGAGTTCCAGAGCTTTAACTTTTCATGGCTTTGTGGGTCCAGATTGGCTGAATATGTAGTATTGGTTTAAGAAGTGCTAGAAACCATCAGAAATCTGAACCGGATCCTGGATTCAGTGCATACCTTGTAAGTAGAGATGCCAATAGATGGTGCATAACTTTGCAGTGTAGAGCTTTGTCTTGTACTGTATGTATCTTTGAGTTATTGAAGCACAGTGATCCTGTTAAAGACTTTCCTGGTAGATTATTTATGTTTAGATGTCAATATTTGGTTTCTTATTTTTAAACCTTTATAAAGTATTGATAAAGGTTCTTATATAAGGACTGAAATATCGATTTATCGGCCACTAATAATGCACCTCATTTCTGAAACTTTACAGCTATTTTTTTGGTGAGATATGTATGGATTGCAGTCATTTGTCTAGCACCTGGCCAGTGTGATCCACAATGCTTAAAGGAGAAGGAAAGCTATGGAGGCATTTTATTGCCAATGGATTAGCTGCAATAGTGCAAGCTAGAATGCTATATTTATTCTGTAGAATGTTTTACCATACCTGAGTAAATAGCTCTAGAAACTCTCTGTTTGTTTAGGATAGGAGCTGCAGTATTAACATGGTGTGACATCACTTCCTGTCTGAGTCTCTCCCTGCTCTGGGCTCAGATTACAGTAGAGAAGGGAGGGGGGGGGGAGGAAGAGGAGCAAACTGAGCATGCTCTTGCCCAGGGCAATGAGGTTTAAGCTGAAGGCAGGAAGTATGATACAGAAGCCCATGAGTACACAATAGAAGGAAAGAAATGCATTGTTTCTTTTGACAGGGGACTCAGAGCAGCAGTACTTTGGGGGTTTACTGGTATATTTAGATGGACCTTTCTGATAAGGCTTACTTACTTTTAACCTTTCCTTCTCCTTTAAAGGAGAAGGAAAGCCCCAGGGCGCAAAACCCCTCCCCCCCCTCCCCTGTGTTGCCCCCCCTCCCTCCTCCCCCCTGGCCTACCTGTCCCCCTGGGCAAATGCCCCTAACTTGTTACTCACCCCTCTGCGCAGGTCCTGTCCACGGAGTTCACAGTCACCATCTTCTCCCACGCGCGTCTTCTTCCTGCTCTGACCGGCGTCTTCTGGCGCATGCGCAGTAGGAACAGGTACCGGTACAGCTCTACTGCGCATGCGCCGAATGTCACGAAGTTTTCCGATTTCACTTCGTGATATTCGGCGCATGCGCAATAGAGCTGTACCGGTACCTGTTCCTACTGCGCATGCGCCAGAAGACGCCGGTCAGAGCAGGAAGAAGACGCGCGTGGGAGAAGATGGCGACTGTGAACTCCGTGGACAGGACCTGCGCAGAGGGGTGAGTAACAAGTTAGGGGCATTTGCCCAGGGGGACAGGTAGGCCAGGGGGGAGGAGGGAGGGGGGGCAACACAGGGGAGGGGGGGAGGGGTTTTGCGCCCTGGGGCTTTCCTTCTCCTTTAAAATCCTATTTCTCACTGATGAAAGCTTAGAGGTTAATCCCTCTGTGCAGGAGACTTTTCCTATCACTGGTTTGCCTGCTGCATAAGGTGCCCTCTCTATCTCTTCGCTGTCATTTCATGGTGTTGGACATTTAAAGAAGTGACCCCATGCCCAGCATAATGCTGTGACTGCTTCAGTTGAACTCTGCCCGCTTGTCTATGATCTGACAGGTACACTTAACTCACAGTAAGTAACATATCTAAGGCCTGACCTGTAACTTGGTACGAGAGTTCTGCCCTTGTCAGATCAATGACAGGACAGGACAGAGCAATGGCCTGTGGAGCTGTTCAAACTATAACTGCGTTTGATGAGCTCTGGAAAACTGAGTCTACTATTCAAGAACCCAGGACAGTGTTGTTACAGTGGAGAGATGGAGGGCCCCATTGTTCAATCATGAATGTTTTGCCCATATATTTGTAACAGCGCGACAATAGCTTGTCCTCTAGCAAGTTACAGCGCAAACACGTGCTTTTTAAAAACTCTTTGATACCGCATGTTCACCTTCGAAATAAACCCTTTGAATTCTCACCCCAAATTCTCCATTCTCAGGATGTTTATTAGTCTCCAATTGCCTTTATGGTGAATTTCATACCATTAGATTATTATTCTGAAAATGCTTAACAGGAGCAAAGAAATCAATGCTAATGTAACTGTTCCAGGAATATCGTCCGTTTTTTTGTATGAGAAACCTCAGTTGGGAGATTTTTGTTGTTGTTTTATTGAAAACACTTAACTAATAGTCTGTGATCAGGATCAATCAGAGTCTACTTTCTCTGTTTGCTCTATGCTTATGTATAATTGATGCCTGCAGTGAGAATGTCATTGAATTTAACAACAGACAGTGACTGAAAATTTGGTAATTTGTGATGCAGCCTCTCCCCACCCAGTGCATTAAATGAGGAAGCCCCAAGTGTGTGTCAGCAGTGAAATGCGTCTGGCATCCTACCTGCTCCTCATCGACCTCACTTCCTGGCTTCAGGCTGCCTAGTTAGCAGCACACAAAAGAGGAGCTGCCTTTGATCCCTGCAGACTTGAAAGGAAAGCATCATGGGCAGGAGCAGCAAGTTGGATTGCTATTTTTTCTCTCATTGTGAACGTAGCACAACAGTGAGCCCTCCTTGTTAAACATGGAGCAGGTATAGTGTGCCGTGTGACAAGATTAATGAACAGGGAATGGAATCAGGATTTTTATTCAGTGATTTGGATGTGATGCTGCTGTAATTCTGTCTGCAGTTCTTGCTGATCCGTCACCACTCAGCAGCTGCTAGAGGAGTAAGACTGCCTGGCAACCACCTGCAGAGCTGCAGAGATGAATTACATTTTTGGAAACAACACACTCCTGTACTCCCGCAACAACCGAGGTGGTAATACCAGCTCCAGCCATAGCTCTGTAGGCCCAAAACACAAGCTCTGGGCAAAGAAAGGCTCCTCAGATGAGCTTAGAGCTGAACCGGAACCCTCTCGATGGCAGCAGATAGTGGCTTTTTTTACTCGCAGACACAGCTTTATTGACTGCATCTCCATTTCTGCCAGCTCCGCCCAGGTAACTAGCCACTTGTTGGAACAATATCATTTATAACTGCTTGGTAGGGACATTTTTAGTTCCTTTTAGATATACTCTGTGTATTTTAAATGGGGTTACTTTAAATAATGACTCCTTTTTTAACACCAAAGTGCACTTGTTATAATGTTTGTGCTTTCTTTGTTTTATTGTAAATGCATATATTTTTTCCTGGATGTAGCAAGTCTGTGATTGGGGCATAAAGAGCACTTTTATTACCATTAAGTGATGGAAATTTTCCTAGCACAGGTCAGGTTAACAGTGTGCTAGCAATGACAGGGTCTTTGGTTTCACTTAAATTTGTAGACAACAAAACACAGGAAATCCATAATTAATCTGTATTGGAAAGTTTTTATTACAATTAAATTATTCTTCATTATGCAAACTGTTATTTTTGGGGTCTACAATCCCTTAAAGCAATTCATTTGTTTTGCTGTATAAGGTAGGGGTCTTAACGGAGGATCACCATCTGACGTCACTATGGGCAGTAGTAAGTTAAATAAGGAGGAGCTTAAGGAGTGCGGAGCTAAGAGTGTTATGGTTTTTCTCTTCAGATTATTTTTTCAAATCAGATTCTGTAAACTTTCAAGCATCTTTAGAAGACAACGAAATTGTAGAACTGCCCTTCACTTTGCCTTCCTTACTCCTTTTATGAGATTATTTTACATTTAATGAACGTGTAAAAGGATTCATTTACTGCCCAAACTCAAGGGGGAAGAACAATCACCGCAAGAGAAGATGCTGAGAGTTCTGTCAAAGGCATGCTAAAAAATAATTTTAACTGTAGGTTTAGTTGCCATTGAGTAACACTAAATAATTTAATTTTATGTAATCAATAACTTTATAACAATACAAGTAAAAACAAGTTGGCTTGTAATGCATTTTTAATAATGCTTTCTCAGCTTTCCATTTTTAACGCTGGATCATAATACCTCCTCTATTGTAATAAGACCCACAAATTTCTCTGAATGAGAGGCATTTCAATACATTGCAGCTTTGTACAGTATTATATTTCTCTCTAACTGTTATTTATTGATAGGAAGCAAAGGGGTGTTTTGTCTTTTATATTCATGTATTCCATGTGGTGGTTATCAACAAAAGCAGGATGACAGAGCAAGTGCTGCTTTATACAAATTCACTTTTTATACAGCAAGCTTATTAAACAAATAGATTAATTGTTTCAAATGCAGCCTCCGTTTGTAAGTATGAGTTGTATGTAAGTCGGGCGTTTGTAACTCGAGGACCCCCTGTAAATGATTGATAAAAATAAATCTCCAACCATTTAATATCACTATTTAGAAGTACAGTATCTTGTTTTCATTGTTTTCCTGAGTTATGATTTTATGGTAAAAACCTTAAAAGGGCACCTGGCCAGACTGAGACAATTTAATAATTTCTATTATTAACCTTAAAGGGCACCTGTTGGGCAAAAATGTTATCCCCAACCAAAGGTGTAGACTAATAGAGCCAGAACTCCGGTTGGGTATAACAGTTTTTTTTTATTTAAAAAAATACTCCCAGTATTTATTTAGTTCATGTTGGGGCACACATGCATAATGAGCGTGGCGTCAGAAGCACATTTGTGCATTTGCTTTCACCAACATGGCCGCTCGCACTGGGGGCCCCCTCCAATTGCGAGTGTCCTAATGCTGGCAGGGGGCAATTCTTTGGGGGGGGGGAACTACTGTTACCCCCAACCGAAGTGCGGGTTCTATTTAGCCTTTGGTTTGAGATAACAGGTGCCCTTTAAAGCTAAAATGCTGCTCATTTCTTAAAATAAGCACATGTATTATTTAAAGGTTTTAAAGTCACTTTATTTTATAATATTCATTCAAACATTGCCATATGTTTTTTTTTCCTAAAAGAGCCTTGTTAATTTGTGTAGGTGCTACCATATTGCTTGCTTTTTGACTTTGAATATCTATATACTTGTAAATTGGGAGTAACTTTGTCAAGCCATATTGAGAAGCAAATCTGTGTTATAGATTGTGACGATAATGGGGGAATGTAGTATGTTTAGTTAGCACAATAAACGTTCGCAAACACCTTTGCTCCATTTTTGACTAATTAAAGACCTCATTGACTTCCTCACAAAGTTTGCGACCAGATTGCCTTTGCGAATGTTCACAGTGTATGCAATAAAAAACTTTTGCAAGGTTTCTACTTGCAGCAGCAGTCTTGTGTGCTTACTTTCTACAGATATCTGGAGGTTGCCGTTACCTCTATCACTGAACACCAAGCTACTTTGGATTGACTTAATAAATACAGGTGTGTGAGAGCTCCATCTGTTCTTTGTAATAAAATTTCCCCATCGCATTGTTTTTTTGCGAGAAAATATTAAAACTCCAGAGCAGGTGTTAAAGGTTTGCAGTGCGCAATTAAGATTCACAATGCTAGAAAAGCGCAGAGAAGAATATTACTTTACCACAGGTTAATTCTTCTTCACAAAGTTTTGCTCTTTGCGGATTTTATTACATTTCCCCCTATGTGTTCAAAGATATGACTCTAACATCATTGTTCAAAATAGACATAATAGAGTACCATGGTACAATGTCAGCAATACATCAATCAAATCCTCTATTTATAAAACTTTCTCGTCCCTCTAGCAATTTTTGGCCAATTAAGTACTGATTTTCTTGCAATCTGACTTCTCACGCTGAAGGACTAATTATTGGATTGTGTGCAGTTAGGCCAAACGCTGTGTTATAATCTACTCATTAGAACTGAGGGGTTGTATGTGAATGGTATGTGGCCTCTGGCATTTTCTGATCATGAGTTGGTAGATGGCATAATGGTGTCATTGGCAAACAACAGTATAGCAATTGAATTTACGCAGTATTTCCTGGTAATACATGGCTGCACTTGCAGCATTTACGATTCTGTCTGCTATATGCTTGTAGTGAAACAAAACCACCCAATCATATGTATGTACTGTAATATTTTCTGCTTCTCTGATCACTTCTACATTCGTTTTTTCATTTCATGATGTTGGCAATTTTACTCTTCATAAATATCTAAAATATCATGCAGCATATATCTAATCAAATTATTGCCCAAAAACATACGGTGTACTTTATTTCAAATGCATTAAGTGGCAGTTCTGATAACTTTTTATTCCTCTGTCTGTCTGTCTATCTACGTATCTATCATAGCCAGTTTTGACTGCTATAGAAAAAAGGAATATATAATTAGTAAGCTATATAATTAGTAAGTTAGCTGCGTCTTCATCCGACAAGATACAAACGGATGGTGACGGAAAGACATTTTTTCCCCCTCGGGGTAGGACTCCACGAGCGATTTTGTCGCGATCCGACACACTGTGACAAAACTCATGCGAATTATCACATGCGACAAAAATAAGGTAAGAGAGAATTGTCGCATGGTGTCGCAGCGTTGATCCGGCGCGGCACGGATTATCATGTCTGTAATAAATACATATTACAGACATGATACTGTCCTAGTCAGGTAGTATGTTTACTTTGGCTTTCCATTCAGTAAATGTTTTGAGGTTGGCTGTAATAACTTTATATAGCGTGTAATTATTCTGGGTTTCTGCTAATGCTATAACCTTGTCATGGAAGCAGGTCTCAGACCGCTTTGTAGGTTGCCATGGAGTCACCAAGGATAAAATTATGTGAGTTGGTTGTTGTTTGCATTGTCGGATCAAATGTCTTTATTGCTTTTTGTAGAAAAGAAACACTTTTCTGAACACCACTGTTTAAATGATTTGGAAATTCCAAATGGTGAAAATCAAATTTTTCTGGCTGATTTTTATGCATACTGTGCTCCAGATTTGCTTAATTATGCCAATTCCATTAAATGTAGTACTTTCTGCATACCTGTGGAAGTTGGCAAAAACGAGCTAATCCGTGTGTGCTATATTTTAGGAGTACTGGCCTTAGGCCCTTTACTATTCATTCCCAGAGCTGCACAACATAAAGGATTAATGGACTGAATCCTAAATTCGGTGCATTGCCCCCAACAACTGCTTCAAGGGCCAGTAAAACAAAGGAATAAATGTGGCCAAAATGCATTTACAGAAGAAACTCTTTATACAGTTTTAATCCCTTTTTAGAATCGGGCATTTACTTTTCTGTGTCTCTTATGAGACAGTATGTGGGGTAAGACTTTGCTTTGTGTGGAAAATGTTTTTAGTATGATTCCACAGTCTTTGAGAATTTTGGTTACACACATTGTAGGTTAGATTAAAAGGAATCTCAAACCTTTATAATCTGGCCTACAATTTATGTAGCCAAAATAACCTAAGGCTTGAGTTCTGTTTTTTCCACTTGCTGAATGACCAGGTAAGGACCTGGAATCATTAATTCCATGCACTTGATTTTTGACCTCTCATCCGGAAAACCAATATACAATTAAAAAAAAAATAAACTACTTCCATTTTCTTTTGTACTAAAACAGTTTTGCATATTTTCAGCTTTCAAATAAGGGTCACTGACCCCAGAAGCCAAAAAGCTATTTCTTTGTTTGGCTACAATTTTATTTCTACCATTCCCTTTTCTTACTTATCTACCTATTCTTGTTCATATTGCAGTTTCTCATTCAAACCACTGCCTGGTTTCTAGGGAAAATAAGCAACCTATCTTCTGAGATACCAAAATAAAGCTGAGCTAAATGCTAAATAACTGAAAAAATAGTCTAGTTGCGAATTGTCTCAGAATATCACTGCCTGCATCATACTAAAAGTTAATTTAATGACGAACTACCCCTTTAAGATATGGAGATACAAATTACTGAAACACTTTATCCATTTAACTCCAGGTCCAAAGCCAGACTATGGGTTTTCATTAGTTGAAGACCATCGTAATTGGATAGCTTTACCCTCATATACATTTTTAGGGGATAGGACTGTGCTCCTTTGAAACTTCTCTGTAGCTGGCTAGCAGCAAAAAATCCCTAAAAGTTATAGCCCTAAAGTCCTATAGTGGATCATCACTAGCAGTCAGACAGTGTTTGAAATTCAACAGAAGTCAGATTCATAAAACTCTCTGAGAAATTTCTTCTGTATTAGAGTCATTAGTATCTGGGTAACCGAAAACTTACAAGCCCTTTAGGCTATGGTCAAATGGTGCTGAAATCAGCTAGCTGATTTTAGCCCCTACCGCGGGCAGCAGCCTCCTCTCTTTTTCTCATTTGGAAGTGTTGAATCTGCTCCTGTGGGCTGCATAAACAGACTGGATTTTGGAAAAGAACTGGGCACCTCTTCATTTTGAGCGAAATTCACCCAAGTCTGTTTGTGCAGGAGCCAATTCAACACTTCCAAATGAGAGGGAGAGATGAGGCGGCTGCCCAAGGTAGGGGCTAAAATGAGCTAAATGCTAATTTGCTAACTGCTTTAGTCATCGCATTCTATTGCACTCCTGTTTGCTGTGGATAAACCAATAGTTGTGGAACGATAAATATAAAACTATATTTCAATAATATAATAACGATTTAACAAGTTTGTTGATGTAGCAGATGCCTACTTTTTATAAACTGTAACACTGCTATAAACGTGTGCGTGTGTTTTCTGATGTCAGTTATAAACGGTGAGTTCTGATGTCATTTCTGTCACATGACTCACTGAAACTTGTGTATTATAATAAATAAAGTACCCCCAGTTGCAAAATATGAGGATATTAGAAGTTACCTCAGAGTTCCATGGCCTGTATGAAAACACTTGGCCTTCGGCCTCGTGTTTTTATATGGTCATGAAACTCCTCGGTTACTGATAATATCCTTATATTTTACAAGAGGGGGTACTTTATTCACTATATATTATACACACACACATCCATATTTACACAGTGTAAATATGTTTGTGTGTTTACACTATGCAGTTGTAGCGTTCTGAGAGTTAATGAGTCAGACATACTTTTAGTGCTGGCTAAATCGATTGATTTTTTTTTTTCGTTCGCAAAAAAGCTTTCTTCATCTGGGCATAGCTTTGTGTTCTGACCTTTGTTAGTCACTCTATAATCTGTACTGAGAATTGATTATTCATGCCTAGAAACAGTATTGTCCTTTGTTGTTCCATTGGTCTTTTTTTAATTAACGAGAGGAAGAACTACAGGATGAAATTGGATTTGTCTCCACTGCTACCTCAACTCATTGCTGTGCATGGTGTTTTTTGTTTGAAGTAAACGGCAATTTTTCCCCCTATATATACTGTTTTAATCGCAAAGTGGTGTTACCAGACACCCTGTTACAAGGACTGAAGATGGCTAGCCTTTACCGAAATGCAACATTAGAAATGCAATCCAGGCTATACCATACTCCAGCACAGCTGTATCAACAGGCAGTTTGCATGCAGAGGTCTTACAGCTCATCCACCTTGCCTGTATCGTCTAAAAATCGGGGTAGATTTAATAACCTGCGAGATAGTGTGAAAAAGAGTCCTACCAGAAGTACTGGCAAATTCAAAGCTACGAGTGGTTGGTGGTCTGATGACTCTTGGTCAAGCTATTCATTTGTGAAGGTATGACTTGCGTTCAGTTTAGATAAATGTGTTGTACTTCATAGTGCTTATATTTCTTTAAATGCAATATTGTTTGCCCTCCACCAACTCCCACTAAATGTATCATTGATTGGTATATGAACTGTAATATTGCCCGATGCTCTGCTTTTAAAGGGTTGTTCACCTTTGCGTTAACTTTTAGTAGAGAGTGATATTCCGAGACAATCTGCATTTGGTTTTCATTTTTTATTTATGTGTGGTTTTTGAGTTATTTATCCTTTTATTCAGCAGCTCTGCCACTTGCAATTTCAGCAGTCTTGTTGCTAGGGTCCAATTACCCCAGCAACCATGCATTGATTTGATTAGAAAGACGAGTAATAAAAAGTAACAATAAATTTGTAGCGTTACAGAGCATTTGTTTTTAGATGGGGTTAGTGACTCCCATTTGAAAGCTGGAAAGCGTTAGAAGAAGGCAAATAATCCAAAAACGATCAAAAATAAATAATGGCAACCTATTGGAAAGTTACTTCGAATTGGCCATTCTATAACATAATAACAGTTAATCTAAAGATGAACCACACGTTTAAAATGTAAAAACTGTTAAACTGCATCCTTGGTTTTACTTAGAGTACATCCACAGGTATATCTTGTGTTATTAACATATTCCACAATTCTAGGCTATATCTGTTATCCAGAAAGCTCTGAATTATGGAAAGGCCAACTCCCATAGACTTAATTTTGATCAGATTTTTAATATTGATTTCCTTTTTCTTTGTTGTAATAAACCGTACCATCTACCTGATCCCAAGATATAATAAATTCTTAGTTGAGGCTAAATAATTTTGTTCGATTTATTTAACATTTAAATATTTTTTAGTAGACTTGAGGTATGGAGTTACAAATTACAGATCGATCCTTTATTTGGAAAACCCCAGGCCCTGAATATGCTAGATAACAGGGCTTTTTATTTGATTTTAGCTGTCTCTGTGTATAATTTCAATTAGTGCCATGGCTTTTGCCTTTGGCAAAACTAATGCAGCAAGTAGGTTTAAAAAAAAAAACAGCTTTTAAAATTATTTTGTTATATTTAAATATTCACTTCTACATTTCTTAGCCAAAATCCATCCAGTCTCAGCATTAAGAGGTCTATCCATGCACAGTGGTTTTGGGGCAAAAGGATGCACATAGGGGTTTTCTCGCAGATGGTGAAAACACATTGTCTGTATTTGCTTTAAAATGTTTTAGATATTAAAAAAACCCCAAAGAATTATTTTGCCATCACCAGAAAATGTATGCTACTGTTCTACAGAGGAGAAAAGCAAATATATATATATATATATATATATATATATATATATATATATATATATATATATATATATATATATATATAGGTACAATCAGGAGCACTCACGGTTGTAGTGAAAAAGGTATATCTTTTATTGGAGCATTACAAACTACCCCACATCAACGCGTTTCGGTTCTCTCAGAACCGTCGTCAGGATGCACCCAGTGGTCGTCACATGATGTATAAATACAAACATCCACCAATCAGTGTGAAGTGTCAATTGAAAATTCATGTCAGTGAACAAGCTCATCGTTTAAATGTCAATCACAATTACAATACTCATTGAAAACATATGCATAAGTGATAAAATCGTATACAAAGTGTAAAAACGTGTTCCTAAAATTGTCATAAAAAAGCACTGGTGCTGGTGAACCAACCAAGCCTCATCAACATATGGGCATGTGTGTTAAAAATTATTTTACATAACTAGAGGTTTTTAATAAACTGGGTTGTCATGGATGCCATGGAGGAATAGCCACAATCTGGGGTAACAAATAATCGAAAAATTAACATTTAAAAAAATAACATTTGAAAAAATAGTGTCGGTAGAGGCTTAAATAGCAACAATGTTGCATAAAAAGCCCAACCGACCATTTACCTTAGAGTGTACATCAATGCCAAAATGTCAATCAAGTAGGTTTGCATCTATATTTATGCTGCATACAAGATGCCGCAAACCAATATTCATATCGAACTTTTACTTTGATCCAAACTTCTGAAGGTTGGTACTTACCCGGAATTATTTTCGTTTTGAAAATAAGTTTTATTTACAGCTGACAGGCACGGCTATGGGGTCCACGTGGCCCCCTCTTACGCCAATTTATTTATGGACGGTTTTGAAAAGGAGCATATCTTATCCAGATACGCTGATCAATTATTTCTATACAAGAGGTACATCGATGATATACTTTTGATTTGGCGGGGGAGCCATGTTGGACTCCAAAGTTTTGTTGCCGAGCTGAATGCCCTAACCACACCGGTTAAGTTCACACTAACTTTCCACCGGGATACAGTTGATTTTTTGGACATACGAATTTTTCGCAGACCCAATGGGGTGGGCACCACATTATACCGTAAAGACACCGACAGAAATACCGTGTTGCATGCGCACAGTTTTCATCCACCCGCGATTTTGAGATCAATACCATACACACAGTTTCTAAGAGTCTTTCGAAATAATTCAGATTGTGAATTGGCAAAGCAACAGGCGTATGAGATGCGCGACAGGTTTTTACAGCGTGGATATCAAAGAGAGTTTCTAGACAGAGAATTGGAGAAAGCGTTAAAAAATGACAATAGAGGTACATCTGAGTTAACCTCAGGAGTGTCAGACAATGATGAGATCCTGACTTTCGTTTCCAATTTTTCGCCCATAAGCAAGGATGTAGGTGCCACCATTAGAAAAAATTGGCCCATACTACAAATGGATAATAATTTACCATTCACTAAGGTGAAACCACCGCGATGTGCTTATCGCAAAGGTCGGGCCCTGCGTGACATATTGATGGTCACAGACTTGCAGAGCGATCGAGACACCAGCTCATCACAGTCCTGGCTGAAGTTCAACAAGCTGGGTTGTTTTAGGTGTAGTGGATGCATTACATGTGGGTTCTTGTTAACGGGTTCTCATTTTTCCCATCCACACAGTGGCAGGAGGTATGAAATCAGGCACAGGCTCAATTGTTTGTCAGAATTTGTGGTGTATTGCATTATTTGCCCGTGCGGTTTATACTATGTTGGGAAATGTACCACAAGTTTTCGGATCCGCATGAACAACCATAGATCCACGATACGTACTGCCCTGACCTCTGGGAGAGCCGATACTCCACTTGCTAGACATTGTGCCAACCATAGACACTCACTCCCCTCCATTAAATGTGTATTAATAGATCATGTCCCTCCACTTAAACGGGGAGGTGACAGGGGGAGAATACTACTGCAAAAAGAGGCCATGTGGATCAGGACTCTCGAGACAGTTGCCCCGAGGGGCCTTAATGAGATGTATTCATTGGCTTGCTTCATTTAGATAATATGTTTGTCCATCCTTTATACAGATTTCACCAGTTCTATATATTTTTGTCAACATAAGTTTTTAATTTTCTAGTTTTTCCTCTAATTTCACAATGGTCGGAGACATTAGAGGGTCCTATAAGAGTCTAGCATTGTTAATGGTGACACTTTGTCACAATTTTTTTTTGATAATTTTTTTGACAATTGTTTTTATACGTGTAATGTTGCTTTAGAAACTGGGTTGCGGGGATGACCGCAGGAATTGGCCTATCCATGCAAAATGCCTCTCTAAATAACCTTCAGAAGTTTGGATCAAAGTAAAAGTTCGATATGAATATTGGTTTGCGGCATCTTGTATGCAGCATAAATATAGATGCAAACCTACTTGATTGACATTTTGGCATTGATGTACACTCTAAGGTAAATGGTCGGTTGGGCTTTTTATGCAACATTGTTGCTATTTAAGCCTCTACCGACACTATTTTTTCAAATGTTATTTTTTTAAATGTTAATTTTTCGATTATTTGTTACCCCAGATTGTGGCTATTCCTCCATGGCATCCATGACAACCCAGTTTATTAAAAACCTCTAGTTATGTAAAATAATTTTTAACACACATGCCCATATGTTGATGAGGCTTGGTTGGTTCACCAGCACCAGTGCTTTTTTATGACAATTTTAGGAACACGTTTTTACACTTTGTATACGATTTTATCACTTATGCATATGTTTTCAATGAGTATTGTAATTGTGATTGACATTTAAACGATGAGCTTGTTCACTGACATGAATTTTCAATTGACACTTCACACTGATTGGTGGATGTTTGTATTTATACATCATGTGACGACCACTGGGTGCATCCTGACGACGGTTCTGAGAGAACCGAAACGCGTTGATGTGGGGTAGTTTGTAATGCTCCAATAAAAGATATACCTTTTTCACTACAACCGTGAGTGCTCCTGATTGTACCTATCTATTTTCCTCTGAGGAGCACCCGGGACTTGATCTATTGAGGGTGAGTGCCGGTGAAACATTTGTTTATATATATATATATATATATATATAATTTTGGTTTTTTTTTTCTTTAAATAGGCCTCATAGGAGATATCATTGATGTGTATTGGTGTTCTCTGTATAATAGTTGCCTTACCTGCATAAGCAAGCCGAATTAATAGACTCGGTTCTACTTTATTATGCACTCTATGCATTCTATCACAGAGTGGTGAATTGCATTTTATGTCTTTATTGGAAGATTTAAATAAGCTGTAATTCTTTTTATATTTACAATTTAAGCACTCAAGTAATGATATATATGAAAAAAATATACAAAATAAGATTGTGTGTGCATGTTCTACACAGAGAGAGCACTTCTGGTAGGCAGCATTTTAAACTGGAAAATAGTTTTGGCCAATCAATAAAGGAAAAAAATCCTGGAGGCAGGTAGGTGAGATGTTTGTATGACTGTGTTGTGTACATATAGTTCTTGCTGGTTAAACTTGTAACGATGAAAATTTTTGTGCAAAAGCACCGTTTTTTCCCCCCCAGGGTTTGTGGTATCAGGGCATTCAGCTAAAGATTATTGCTATATTATGTATGAACTTTAAGTGGTCTATGTGAAATGTACTGTATGTATTTTCTAAATAATTAGAAATCATCTGGAGTATGTTCATTAACTCTTAAGTTTAAAACCTTGTGTTTTAATACTCCAAATGTATCGGATATATATTTCTTTGGGAATTTAGTGCTTAGTTCCATGTTCTTTAGTATACCTTTCCTCATTTGTTAAATGTGTTTTTCTCCTTTTTTAGACCCCAGAAGCTGACACTCCCTGTCCTCCCATTGTCCCTGTGATCCCTGTTATTCCAGTCCTTGCTGAGAGCAATGTCATCCCATCCTCCACTCCACAGGTCTTTCTTTGTGCTTTGTTTTTTAAAATGTTACATAGTTTGTGTACATCGTCCACTACCTAAACAGTCCTGTGAATCATTTCATTTCATGTTTTTGGGTACACATGGGTATTATTAGTGCACCAGTGCAGTAACTTTAGACAACCAAGCCGATGATTGAATTATTGAAGGTGGAAGGTTTAGGGCTGGGACACACTGGGCGATTTGGGGAGATTTAGTTGCCTGGCGACTAATCGCCGCGATTTTCCACGACCAATCTTCCCCGAATGCTTCCCCTCGATCTGCGCCTGGCTAAAATGAAAAATCGACTGTGCTAATCACATGCGGCGATTTGTTTTCCGAAGTCGCCCGAAGTTTCCTCGTGAGGCAACTTCGGGCGACTTCGGAAAATGAATCGCCGTGTGTGATTAGCGCCGGCGACTTTTCATTTTATCCAGGCGCAGAGTGAGGGGAGACATTCGGGGAGAAAAGTCGCTGCGATTAGTCGCCAGGCGACTAAATCTCCCCAAATCGCCCAGTGTGTCCCTACCCTTATAGTCAACTTGTCTGATAAACAAGCAGCAGTCCTTAAGGTGTCTAACACTGTCCAGCTCTTTCCATGTAGTGGGCTAATTTTCCACTATAATACATTCTTGGGTTTGGACTATATTAAGATGATGCACTAAAAAATATTTTTATCACCTTAAACTGCCCTAGATATATCTAAGCAAATTGCTGGTTAATTTACATGGGTCGATGAACTGATTCAAAATTCCAGCTGTTTCTTTTGTTGCATGCACACTTGTTTTTATGACAGGGTTTCGTTTATTATAAACCCCATGATGTCTACCAAATATATAAAGGCTTCTGTAATGTATATCTTTTGTGTATTTGGATTTTTATTCTTTGTGGCCGAGTGCATATTTGTATACAAAGCATTCCATACTTAAAAGAAATAATTTCAAATTATTTTTTATCATGTTAGTTGAGCAAAATAAAACTTACCTACACTGCATTTATTATTTAAAGAAAAAAACTGTATAAGTCCTTTTCAAATTAAACATCAAATTTATATTGTTAAATTTATATTGTTAAAGCATTCATAGCTGTTGTAAGCTCATTTAAAAATCTCAGCTGTCAATCAAATATTGTCTGCCCCTCCTCTATACCTTGGGCATAGAGGCAGGGAAGACAATTACTTTCACTTTCCATTCAGCACTTCCTAGATGTCACTGCTCTCCCCACATCCCCCCTGTTCTCTTAACCATTTAATTGTGTAGCCAGGGCATGGGGATGGACATCAGGTCCCCCATTCTGGTGCATAAACAAGATTCTGAGATGATGCAAGGCTTGCCTTAATAAGTGTCCACAAAATGGCTCCTGCCTGCTTGCTATAATTATGAATTCCCAGATTGAAGGAAACACAATTCAGATAATTTATATATCGTAATTAAAGTTAATTTTTCTTGACTGATGTGATAATATAGGATTTTGAATAATTTTTTCGGTGAAGAGTCCCCTTTAAATTTAGTTTCCTTCAGTCTGGGGCAGATAATATTTGATTGACAGCTCATATATTTAAACTCCTTTATAACCTTTATAAGGTATGGAGGTTTTAATGAAAAAAAAAATATTTGTGTTTAATTTGCAAATTACCTTTGTTCTACAGATTTTATGTGTAAGTGACAGGTCCACTTTAAAGTAGAAGGGCCAGTTCTACTCTGGGGGTGTGCAGGTCAGCATGAAGGCCAAATAAAGGAAAACTATACCTTCAATATAACATTACTTAACAGATCATGTATCTCTTAATAAGTGACCTATTGATGAATCCTACTAAATTGGCATATAAATTTTAGTAATTGTTAGAAAGCACCCACCTGTGAATCCAATAGGCCTGAATGCAATCCCCACCTCATCTAGGTTTAACTACTTCAAACCACAGAAGAGAGAGAATGACCCATGAAATTGCACCACCCCACAATCTATGTTAGAGATTCCCACCATGTAAGAGAGATTAAAATGTAACTTTTAATTATTAAAAATACGCCCAGAAATCACACGGTATAAAATGAATTCAGGAGAGAGAGCTATATTGACACAAGGTCAGCTGCTCAATGACGGAGTATAGAGGATTGGATTATTAAGTATATGAATGACTTAACCTAAGTCAGCGAATCCCACTCCTCTGTTAGATAGTGCTGGGTATAGGGATTGGTTGCGAGGAGAGCAGATGTCACGGTAATAGGAGCTCAATATTGTTGTGTGTTCTCAAGCTACGGTCGGGACAGCAAGAGAGCGGAGATCGTTCTGCTTTAAAGATCTCAGAGGCTGCTGTCAGAACCAGAGCGTCTTGTTAACCAGTCCGCTATTCCGCCCACCCAACTCCACTGGTCGGCACAACTGTTAACAGCACCAGTAGTTATTATCGCTAAATCCTGCCTGTAACCGCTTCTGCCTAATTCCATTAGTCGGCTTAAGAGCCACCCACCTAAATCCTGCCTGTAACCGCTTCTGCCTAATTCCATTAGTCGGCTTAAGAGCCACCCACCTAAATCCTGCCTGTAACCGCTTCTGCCTAATTCCATCAGTCGGCTCAAGAACCACACACGTACTACCCTTCTTCCCTTCCAGCCCAATAGATTCAGATTTTCCGCCCCCCACCTGCCTGATAGTTAGCCGCCTAAAGCTCCCCATAGACACGACGATTCTTCTTGCCGAACGACCGATTTTAGGGAAGCCCGACCAATCCTTCGAAATTATCGTGCGGTTAGTGGTATTCGAACGATCGTACATCTTACGATTTTTCGGCCGACATCTGTCGGGAAATTGATCGGCCAGGTCTAAAAATCTTTGTCGGCCCCAGTGCAATCTCTCTATGTTTGCAGGGCCAAGCAGGCAGCTCCCCTTTGTTTTCCTGGTAAATTGGTCTTTTTAGTTGATGGTAAATTCGTACGATCGTTCTGAGAAGATCGTGGTCTCACGATCAGGATCTGATCTTTTAAAAATCTCAACATCTATGGCCAGCTTAACTTTATCAGGCAGGGGGATGGAAAATCTATCCTCTATATCTAACAGAGGAGTGGGATTCGCTTACTTAGGTTGTCATTCATATACTTAGTAATCCAATCCTCTATCCTCTCTTGAGTTCTCCTGATTTCATATTTCAACAGTGTGATTTCTAGGCGTATTTTTAATTATTAAAAGTTAAATTTTAATCTTGTTTAAATGGTGGGAATCTCTAACATTGTGCGGTGGTGCAATTTCATGAGTCATTCTCTCTCTCCATTTTTTTTGGAATGTAGAACTCATGGAACCTTTTTGTTGTTCTTAAAACCGGACGAATGGTTTATACTGTTAAAGGAGAACTAAAGCTAAAGGAGTAGGGCATAAATGTACATTATGTTTTGGACTTCTATACTAGTTCAAGGTAGCCACATCCTTTTAGCAGTAAAAATCTGTGCCTCCAAGCATGCCCCAGTAGCTCCTCATCTTCTTTTCTGCTGACTGCATATGATCTGTGCTGCTCTTAATTACTTAGCATATATATATATAATCAGCCTTATATTGCGAATATGAATATATATATAGATATAGATATAGATAGATATATAGATATTTATATTCATTCATTCATATTCGCAATATAAGGCTGATTAGTACATAATTCAGATTATTGATACATGGCAGCTCAGAAGCCAGCACAATTAGCATCAGAATTTATTCATCAGCACTGTAGCATCATCTTATATGACAGCCAAACCTCATTTTCTGCTCGATGATTTGTAAAAACCCCATAAGCTTAGCTTCTCAACAGCTTCTAAAAATCACATTGAATATGTGTATGTCACTGACACTCCTAACAGAATTCAAGATGGGAAACTCCTGTGACAATTTTGAAGATCTGGATCTTTATTACTATAGAGTTGTGTAACCTTTATGCTAGTTCAGTATATAAAACGTCATTACTAACTATATTCATTTTTAGGGGTTAGTTCTCCTTTAAAAGAGGATGTGTATTGGACTATGGGCTTAGATTAAGATTTACATTTAATTGATCTAAGTATTTTGCTATAAATATTACTGCTGCTATTGGTAAGCTGTATTGTTTACTAGCCTTGCAAAGTCTAGGAATGGATGTCATACAATCTGTTTGAATATTTCCTAGTCTTTCAGGTTCATGTTATATTAGCATGCGTTAAGCCTTTCCCTGCCAGTGTCTGCAGTTGCTCTGAAACTGTGTGTTGCCTAGCAATTCCCTTTTCCATTAATTTGAATGGAGCTCAGAAACATAGAACCTATGATGCTGGCAAGTGCCAGCACCTTGATTCTAAGCATGTGTAGTTAATTCTTTATTGTATGTGCGATAGTTTATTGCTTGTTTGACAAAGGATGCAGAGGTTTCTGAAACAGCTTTGAAAACTACAGGAGAGCTACATTACTTGAATTTTGTTTACTTTAAAGGGGACCCATCACCCAAAAAAATGTTCAAAATCCTATTTTATCATATTGGTCAAGCAAAATGAGCTTTAATTACATTGTATAACTTATTTGAATCTTGTTTGTGCACCAGAATAGGGGGTCTGATGTCCATCCCCATGCACTAGTTACGCAATTAAATGGTTAAGATAACTGGGGGAATGTTGGTAGAGCAGTGAAATCTAGAAAGTACTTAATGAAAAGTGAAAGTAATTGCTTGCACCGCCTCTAAGGCAAAGAGGAGGGGCAGGCAATATTTGATTGACAGCCAAGATTTTTAAATGAATTTACAACCGTTATGAACGCTTTAATAAAAAAAAGAATTTGGATTTCATGTTTAATTTGAAAAGGACTTTTATTAGACAGCTTTTTATATATAGGTGACGGGTTCCCTTTAATGTTAATTTAGACTACTCAATTATTTGATTCTAAGGAGTTCATTGCAGGACATTCTGAAACGTGTGACTTCATGTATTAATCTTATCTATTTTTCCCCTTTGTAGGCAAATCCTCCACCAGTGATTGTAAATACTGACCAGGAAACTCCACCTTATGTAAGTATTTTTAGGTGCCCTAAATGCAACATCCTTATATCAAGCAGATATTAAGCAATATTTATGTAAACCCCTAGCTGGTTTTCTTTAAAGGAAAATTATACCCCCAAATAATGTAGGTCGCTATAAAAATATTATTGCATAATCGCTCATATGTAAATATAGCATTTTTATAATAATATACTTTTAGGTAGAATGCGCCATTGGGTAATCCTAAATAGTTGGTTCTTAAAATGGCAATTTTCTATCACCCCCTGGGATCCTATGATTCACAGTGCACAAACCAAACCAACCATACATGTTAGCAGAGCTGTGGAGTCAGTCGGAAGAAACTCACCAAAAATGTACCAACTCTGACTCCTAATAACTTTAAATACAAGCACTGAAAATAAGCAAATCAGTTTTAGGAGCTTATATGAAGAAGGATCTAGCAGAATTACTTCTGTTTCTAAGAACAATTATTTTGGATTGTATTTAACAGCTAGTCTACAGGTAATGCCAGGTTCAAATAATAAATACATTTTAGGTTTTCCAATTGTTTTTGGTTTATGTAGTTTAACTTTGCTTTTGGTTTAGAACTACCAAAGGATGTGGTTTATATTTTTGAGCTTTGGCAGTGATGAAATGCTTGTATGTATGTTATGTTCTCGGAATCAACACGGAAAATACATTCGTATAGTAAAGGAACAGTAGCACCAAATATATATATATATATATATATATAGACCAAAAAATGACCAGCAACACCAGGATTTCAGTGAAAAAGAAATATATTCATATGTGCATATTCAGCCTCTCGGAATCAACACGGAAAATACATTCGTATAGTAAAGGAACAGTAGCACCAAATATATATATATATATATATATATATATATATATATATATATATATATATATATATATATATATATATATATATATATATATATATATATATATATATATATATATATATATATAGTGCAATCATGGTATGTATCAATTTTATAAACCACCTGTTCCAAACCCCTCTTGTCCGTGGTTCGTACTGCGGGCAGGAGCACTCCCTCTTGGCTCCTGCTGGCAAAAGTACATATTTGGCGGAAATTTTGTGGATTTTTTGGCCGCTGCAGGCACAGTTACAGATTGGGGGCAAAATGAGGGATTGGTTTTGGGATTGGTTTTGCTGCTGGCTCAGGTATATGGGGTAATATGGTGGCTGCTTGCACCGGTACACAGATGTTTGGGGCAATATGATGGATTTTTGGCTCCTGCTGGCACAGGTACAAATTAGGGGCAATATGATGAATTTTTTTTAGCTGCCTCTGGCACAGGTACTGATTGGGGCTAGAGAGCAATCCGAGGGATCGACCGCCGTTGGAACAGGTACAAATGGGGGCAATATGATGGCTGCTGGCACAGGTACATGGGGCAATATGAATGGTAAGGTGGGAAATGGTAATGCAGAACCAGATGGGAGCACTGATTGGAGCTCTTGCCTAGTGTGCCATAGTACCTTGGCCCGGCCCTGTACATATACTGTTAGCATGCACTGGTAAATGCTATGTGTTTGCTTCATAAAGACGACTACAGTTTATATGGGGACAGCCATGCAAGCTGGAAAAAAATGCACAGATTACATAGCAGATCACATATAAGCCCTGTCCATTACACTGGTTTTATCTGTTATGAAACCTGTGCCTTTTCTCATTTTTTTTCCAGCTTGAAAGGCTGCCCCCATGGCTAAACAGCAGCTTGTTTATATAAACTGTAGTAGTCTTTCTGAAGCTAACACATCAGTTTTACCATATTGCAGAGCAACAACTCACAATATTATAGTTTGAGGTACCATGAGGTACCATGAGTTGGAGTCAAAGGATTCACATTGACCGTGGGGGGGTAGAATTCATGATTAAAGAGAAAAAAAAAAACTTTTTCTAATTTGTCTGTGTATATATGTCTATATGCTTCTAAATCTAAACTGCTTATTTGCGTTATTTTTCTTAGTATTGTCCTCAGATTTTAATATTTTGTAGAGCCAACTTAACAGCAGTAAGAACTTTACATATGTTGGGCTAAATAGCATACTGATCATGAATGCTTTCAGCCCATTCTTCCAGGCAGATTTGCTCTAGGTTCAGGTTAGTCTGATAAGGCTTGAGCAGAATCTCCGTTGTATTGAGACATGCCTTTGAGTATGCCATTGTTTGTAGGACATTCAGCTTATTGCCATTGTTACTTTGGACCTGTGTTTGGGATCATTACCCTTCTGAAAGATGAGCATTCCGCTTCATTTTTTTTCTGCAGTAAGAAAGTTTCCCTTCAGTATTTTTCTGTGGTTTGTAACATGCATTTTTTCTCTGTTCATTTTTTTCTGTTTACAAGATACCCATTCTCCAGGGTTTCTTTTTCTCTCTGGTGGACCCCAGTTTTGTGTAGAAATCGGCTGACATTACCTGGTAGGCTTAGAATTAATTTGCATTTCAATGCACTGATCGAAATGGATGTTATTTCGGACATTCTGAATTCTTAACATATGGGTGTATTTATTAACATTGGAGACCAATATCATTGGTGATGTTAGCGCAGAAAGGATTTTCTTAATTGTGCCAATTAGGATGAGTTTGGGGCTTGCATTTGTTCACATATATATGCGTAAATGTGGCCCTACCCAATGTGATTTTTTTTTTTTGATTTTGGGAACGCATTATACTTGGTCTGTAGGGGCTGAGTAGGCTACTTACATAGACTCGCATATGAAAGAATAAATCTGGTTGTTGTGCCCTATGGCACTGGTGCAATTTAGCATGTTGGAACGTTACTCTTGATTATCATAAGATTGATATTTTTATACCCTAAATCTTACAAACAGAACCTATGAAGTCCTAGGCCAAGAAACCAGAGCAATTAGCCGATTGCTGCTGTTTTACTCTGCCAATAGTGTTGTAGCTCTTTTCTTTGCTTTTTATTTCCGTATAAACAAAAGCTGCTAAAGCTGTGCATTAAATTTTCAGTATTTATGAAGTTTAATATTGCTTGGATCTTTTCCCAGTGCTTTCACTGTAAATGTGTATGCAGTATCTCTTCTCATTTTCACAGTTGGCTAGTGATTACTGTATTACTACTAACTTTTTGTCTTGTGACAGTAGCACAATCTGCAATTTCAGTTTTCTTACTATTTTTTTTCCTATTTAGGAAACTATCATATATGAATAAATTGGGTCTAGGATGGACACTTCAACAATTCCTGCTGAAGCTTTTGCTTTGTTAGCTACATTAAACTTACATACGGAGTGATCTGTAGAGGGGAGTTAATTGTTTGTTAGGCAGGGCTAAAAGTTTTGATTAATGCAGCTTTGTAGTGCTGTCCAACTTCTGTGGTACAGAGGGCCAATAATGGTAGCTAGTCTTGACCACTCCCCCTTTTAAACCCCACCCATTTTGTCTCAAGACCCGCATTAATGGTGGTAACACACCAAAAAAACTCACTACAGGGATATCACTCATCACTCATATGTGAAAAATGTAAGTCATACCCTTAAATATACCATAAACATATTCTTAAATCCATATGCCACTTCCTCCCCTTTTGATAACACAGCACCCCCAGCACATGATTAAACACCTTAGGGGCCCCTAACAAAAATTTCCATATGCTATCAATCCCCCAGAACAAACCCTATCAGGTTCACGTCCCACAGGGTACTGAGTAGGACAGGCAGAGTATGGCACACACAGGGAGCATAGGACAAGAAGAGTATGGCACACACAGGGAGCATAGGGCAAGCACAGTATGGCACACACAGGGAGCATAGGGCAAGCACAGTATGGCACACACAGGGAGCATAGGGCAAGCAGAATATGGCACACCTAGGGAGCATAGGGCAAGCAGAATATGGCACACCTAGAGAGCTTAGGGCAAGCAGAGTATGGCACACCCAGGGAGCATAGGACAAGCAGAATATGGTAAAAAGAAAAACTTACACTCGCACACCCTGGCCGTCCAGAAACAAACGAATCCCAGGTGCTCGATGATAGAGGAATTGGGCAACCTCAGAAGCAACGTGGACACAGATCCCCCCCCGGCACAACATGGGTACTACTAGCAGGTATAACCTTGCTCGTTTATTGCGGATGCAACGTTTCGGGGCGTGACATCTTTCTCAATGCTTGAGAAAGGGGTCATGCCCCGAAACGTTGCATCCGCAATAAACGAGCAAGGTTATACCTGCTAAAAGTACCCATGTTCTGTGTCCACAAGCAGAATATGGCACACACAGGGAGCATAGGGCAAGCAGAGTATGGCACACACAGGGAGCATAGGGCAGGCAGAATAGACCTATCAGGACTCTAAAATGTACATGTCATACTGTGCTACATACAGTGATACAGTGATAAGATGCTGATGCCCCTCCAACAGTTTGTATGAGTGTGAACAGGTGAGGTGAACAATGTGGGCACTTTCAGTCTGTGTCTGAGACTGGTGAAACGTCATCAAGGAAAAAAACACAGCAAGTCCAGTTGATTTGACTTTTTTCTATAAATATACCATGACCTGGATGAATGAGAATCTTCACAAACATATTTGCCAGTACTATTTTTTATGCTTGCTTTAATTGCAATTCACGATTTTTCAACAGTTCATGAATAACCAATTGCCCATTACTATACGCCCTATAATAAACATGCCTCTTAAGCAAAATATGAGTTTGTGAAGAAGAAATGTAGGCAAGGGGGAAATAAAACGCTATGCTATCTTAAGAATAAGATAACGCTAAAAATCTTGAATTTGTTAATAAACTGAGAAAATAAAAAAATAAATAACCTTTTTGGAGAACATTCCCATTGACTTGTATACAACCTCGTCAGCTTTTACTTGCCCAGTTTTTTTCTGGCGGCTTTTCTTGTTTTTTCCCTTTAATTCCGACTCTTCAGAGTTTCAGAAAATACATTTCCCAGAGTGTTTTCTCTACGTTTTTCTTAAATTGAGAAAAAAACGCGTACTTAATTTTTGATAAATCAGCCCCTTCATGTCTAAAATATGTATAGGTTACACTGTGAAGGCTGAAATTTTATGTGGAGGAAGTTATGGACTCCGCACCTCAACATTGTTGCTTCATAAACCATTTGTTATGGTTCATGAAGTGTTACAGGCTATTAGAATTCTGTGTGTAATGGATCTTGCATTAAAAGCAAAGAGATTATTCCTTCTATATAATCAGTATCATAATCAAAATGATACTGATCTGTTATGTGAGAATGGTGCACATAATATTAGCAAGTGGTTGGAAGTTTCAGAACTTTGGAAATACAAAACATTGCTTACTATTGTGTTGTAATCTGTCAGTCCCATTGTACTAATTAACAAACTCAGTGAGTGCTATGTAACCGAAGCCTTTTATTTGAGGGTAAATTATGTAGTAACAGAAGTTCAGCTGCAAATGAGAGCCACAAGCATGCCTTTAACTCTTTTGTCACCAGCTGCTGTGACCACTTTGTGATTTCAATTATTTATTTAAGGAGATCCTGCTGTGTGCTAGGTAGACCCCTACTCGAGTCATCATTGGCATAAACAAACTTAGATTCCCTTGTTAGATACAGGAGAGACATTAATTGTTTATATTAAATAATAATGTTCATTTATATTAAATAATGGCAAAACTTGTCAATTTGTAATTTAAAGAAAAACTATTCCCTCACAAAATATACTTAAGCAACAGCTTATATCATATTATGTAGCATAATAAATAATTATATCAAAATGGAATATATGTTTGAGTAAATATTGCTATTTTACATCTTTACCTTGGACCACCATGTTGTGATGATCTGTGTGCTGCCCCAGAGACCACCTGACTAGAAATACTGCAGCTCTGTAACAGGAAGTGGAGGAGTAAAAAACAGATCTTTGTACAGTAATTGGCTCATGTGAACTAACATCTATGTGTGCCCTTCATTTGGTTGAGTTTGTACTGTAAATTGTAGGATCAATGGGCAGCCCGTAGTTCTTAAAGGAACACAAAAAATAAATAAAACTGCTTTAAAGGAATGACAATATAATACATTGTTGCCCGGCACTGGTAAAAATGCTGTGTTTGCTTCAGAAACACTACTATAGTTATAGTATAATATAAACAAGCTGCTGTGTAACCATGGGTTAGTTATTCAAGCAGAGCATACACAGTAGATAACAGATAAGCTCTGAAGAATCCCATTGTATACTACAGAGCTTATCTGTTATCTGCCGTGTATCCTGTGCCTTTTTTCAGCTTTGAATGGCTGCCCCCATGGCTACCAAGCAACTTGTTTATATAAGCTATAATAGAGGTTCTAAAGCAAATACACCAGATGTACCAGTGCAGGGCAACAGTACATTATATTTTCATTACTTTAAAAGGCTTTCATGTTTTTTGGTGTTACTGTTCCTTTAAAATGGCAATTTTTCATTTAGGATTACCCAATGGTACATACTACAATAAAAGTATATTATAATCAATATGGTTTTAATATGGTTTATTTACATGAAACAGGGTCTTATGAGTGGTTTCATGTATTTTTCTAAAGACCTAAACTGTTCGGGTTAGAGTTTACCTTTAAGCTTTGCCACCAGTAACACTTGGTCTGGTCTTTGGTTCTACACTTGGCACCCTAGGTCAAAGGCATTTAACTAAAAGGCAGTCTTTCAGAAACCGTGAAGCCTTCATTTCTTTGCAGTATGTATTATTGTATAGGTCTAAAAAGATTTACATTTCTAAATTATATAGTGAATAAAGTACCCCTCTTGTAAAATTTAAGGATATTATAAGTTACCGAGGAGTTTCATGACCATATAAAAACACGAGGCCGAGTGTTTTTATACAGGTCATGGAACTCAGAGGTAACTATCCTCATATTTTGCAACTGGAGGTACTTTATTTATTATAATACACAAATTTCAGTGAGTCGTGACAGAAATGACATCAGAACTCACCGTTTATAACTGATGACATCAGAACTCAACGTTTATAAGGATATAATTTGCAAGCTATTCATAGCTTGTGTATTTTATATATATATATATATATATATATATATATATATATATATATATATATATATATATATATATATATATATATATATATATATATATAGACAAATACAAGATTCCTCTGCACTCAACCCATTATCAATATATTTAAGACAGAGACATTTTGTGCATACTGCTACTGAAAAATATATATATATATATATATATATATATATATATATATATAATGTAATGTTTTTATTTTTTTTAATTTTAATCAAGGCTTGAAGTTATAATTCTGCCAACAGGTGGAGCTGTGGAAGAAGAAAAATGTGCTAAAACCTCTAGAAAAGAGTATTTTCAAAAATTAGGCTAGCAATAGTGGTGTGCAGGCTGGCACAATACCCACAGCAGGTCGGACGCGCTCTTGTCGGCTTCTGACTTCCAGTTTTATAGGTGCGCGCCTGTCCTATAAATGAAATGTGGCGCATGGGTTAGGGTCGGGTGCAGGTAGAGTTTTTCTCAACTCATACAGCACTAGGTATTGCAGAGGACAGACCTAATGCTTTCTGTTGCACAGAATTATATTTAATTTCATTGCACAAAAAGTTTTTCATCTGTACTTTATATTTTGATTTGGTTGTTGGCTGATATTATGCAGAATTATTTTTTACTGTAGCTCTTGAGCAAGTTCTAAATGTGTTTGAATGAATTTCTAGGTATTAGGTTTAAAGGTGGCCATACACGGGCAGATAAAGCTGCCGATATCGGTCGTTTGGACCGATTTGACAGCTTATCTGCCCGTGTATGGGGGCTTCCGACGGGTCTTCCCGATCGATATCTGGCCACGATATCGATCGGGAAGGTTGGATTTTTACCCGACCGACCCGTCGGAGCCGCTTAGCGCATCGTAATTCGATCGTTCGGCGATATGGCCGAGCGTTCGAATTACCCCCGATATAGCCATGCAGTTTAGTGGCATATCGGGGAAAGATCTGCTCGTTTGGCGATGTCGCCAAACGAGCGGATCTTGGAGTCTATGGCCACCTTAACTTATCCTTTTGACAGGCAACTGATCTGGTGTGTTGGTGAGGCTTTATTATTGAGCGGTTATATGCTTTCAGACAAACTTTACATATGTTAGGGTAACCATAGGCAGATTTAAGATGACAATTTGAGCCCTTCAGACCAACTTGGTCGTTTATCTGCTCATGTATGCTGCCCTCCAATGCTTACTAAATTGAACCTTTTTGGCAATGGCAGATCAAGTTTGCATCTTAAAGATCAACACAATCACAAAAAGTTAGAGCTTTTTCCACCTGAATGGATGACAATTAAAGATTTTGGGTGAATAACTGTAGTAATCACCCTGCTATAGATGCAAAGCAGCAAAAATGTTATTTATTTTTAACCATGTGTGGGTTCAGGGGACAAAACCTTATGTTTGATCTGAAACCATTTGCAGTAAGGCCTGTGGAACACAGTTAGCTTTTTCTTAAAGCTGTTGACCTCCTACAGAGAGGAGTGGTGATCAGAATGCCACCATTATTATTCTTCTTCTATATTTTTAGCAGTTTGGGAACCACTGTACAAAGTGAATGGTGAGAGTCGCCATATCCCTTTATAAATACAGAAACTAACCTTCCAAGTTCTAATTTTTTTCTTCACCTTTTGTAGGTTAATGGCACAGATGCCGAATATGAATATGAGGAAATTACGCTGGAAAGGGTAAGGAAGAATGTTATCAGTTTCAGGATCTACACGGTGATATAAACTGTGAAGTATTGTTAGATGTATCTGTATAATGTATCTACAGATATTGAAAATAAAACATCAGGTGAGTGAAAATGCCAGACATTACTGCTGGTAGTTGGGGATTATTGAGATTTGTGTGTGTGGGCCATTCTTACAGCAGCATCTGCCTGAAAACGTGGTCATTGGAATTGGAAACCACAAACACAGGTGTTTTGATTGCTGAATTTCTCCTGTTATGTTCTATTCTGATTAATGTGTTTATTCTGATTAAAAGACTGTGCTTTTCCTCCTTGGTGCCTTCTAGTTACCTCAGTAGTAGCCTGGTGTGCTGTAAACACAGCAGCTGTTTTCTACATTCTACTTCCATAGGACTGGGTGGAAAAATGCCCCTCTGATAATTTTCACCATGCAATACTATGTTAAATATTTATTACAGTAAGTCTGTTGGCTGCACACTGTACATGGAGATTAATTGTAATCAAGTGCATCTATCTTTTGGACTGTACTGTACTAAACAAACAAAAATGTCCACGTAAGTGCATCCTTACATTGATTGCTAATGGTTCAAGCAAATTCCCAGCAATGAGTGACTGCTAATGAGGACGCTTGTGGCATCTAATGGACTGCAGTGCAGTGCAGACCAAGTAAAATTTCAGAGATATTTAACTCATGATCATCTGTATGGAGATTGATTTTATTGGAAGTCTGCAGATTCAATGGCGGATTTTGTACAGAAGCGCTTTAACCAAACAGGCATACATGCTATCAAATATGTTTAACGCAGGGAAACCATATATTGTAGACCTAATTGCATGACTTGTAGGTCTGGGTATGATTTATTGGGAAAATACCAATACACAAAACCAATTCTTGTCTAATCAAAGCCTTAACTCATCTATTTAATGTTTCACTCTCAACTGGAATGTTTCCTTCTCAACTAAAACATGCTCTTGTCACCCCCATTCTGAAAAAAACCCTCTCTTGATCCCTCAAATCTTGACAACCTCCAACCTATCTCTCTACTACCTTTAATCTCTAAACTACTTGATCGCCTTGTCTACAACCGACTAACCTCATTTCTCTCTGATAATAACCAGATGGACCCCCTACAATCTGGTTTTAAGCCACAACACTCCACTGAGACTGCCCTAACCCAACTAACTAACAACCTTTTAACAGCTAAAGCCAACAAACATATCTCACTACTAATACTGCTTGATCTCTCAGCTGCATTTGACACTGTAGATCACCCTCCCCTCCTCCAGTCCCTCCATGCTCTTGGCCTTCGTGACACAGTTTTGACCTGGTTGTCTTCTTATCTCACTAATCATTCCTTCAGTGTCTCCTACAACAGAGTAGCATCTTCTCCCCTACTTCTTTCTGTTGGGGTTCCTCAAGGCTCTGTCCTGGGCCCCTTCTTATTCTCCGTCTATACTTCCTCCCTTGGCAAACTAAACTCGCATGGTTTCTACTACCACCTCTATGTTGACGACACTCAGATCTATCTCTTCTCTCCTGATCTAAACCCAGAACTCCTAACTCAGGTCTTTTCCTGCCTGTCCGCTATCTCTACCTGGATGTCGCAACGCTACCTTAAATTAAACCTCTCTAAAACTGAAATGGTTCTCTTTCCTCCAACTAACACCACTAGTATCTATCATAGCTAACAATTCTACTATCACCCAGTCTTCCCAAGCCCAGTGCCTTGGTTATCCTAGATTGTGCCCTGTCCTTCACTTCTCATATCCAGTCACTTATTAAATCATGTCACTTCCACTTAAGGAACATATCCAAAATACGATCATTTGTCACCCAAGATGCTGCCAAAATTCTTATTCACTCTCTTGTCATATCACATCTAGACTACTGTAACTCGGTATTTTAATTTTTCCTTAATTAACACTGCTGCTAGGCTTATACACCTCAGCAACCGCTCCTCCTCTGCCATGCCACTCTGCCAATCCCTACACTGGCTTCTTTTACCTTTCAGAATTAAATTCAGATTAATGACCCTGACATCCAAAGCACTTTATAACTCAACCCCACCCTACATCTCTGAACTCATCTCTATATACTCACCCAACCGCTTACTACGATCCTTTACTGACCTGCTACTCAACTCTTCTCTCATTGTGTCCACACACGCTCGCATTCAAAACTTTAAAAGGGCTCCTCTGGAATTCTCTCCCACAGTCTAAATTTCTCCCACCTTTTCTGCTTACAAGAAATCTTTTAAAACGCACTTATTTAGAGAAGCCTACCCTCACTCTGCTACCAAATGCAATACCAGGTTAAAATCAAATGTCCTCTTTTTGCACAGGGCCTTCCTCACCTTTTGTACCGGTATTGGTTGTGATATATATAACTCCATATGTTCCATAGCTCCAGCATATTTCACAGCACTGTAAAGTATTTAGTTGTATAAACACATTTACTTTACAGTACTGTGAAATATGCTGGAGCTATATAAATACATGTCAATAATGATAAAATAATAAAAGATTTCCAAAACTTTCCTTTCTCCTCCTCCCTGCATTCACTATACATAGGTTTTTTTCTGCACAAGCTATGAGCACAGTTTTCCCATGTTCTGTTACTTGAGTCTGTCGATCCCTGGTAAATCATCTAGGGGTCTATTAATTATGCTGTGTAAAAATGGAGTGAAACATTACAGGTGATGCTGCTCACTGATACCAATCAGATCTTTGCTTTTGTTTTCTAACTGTTGAAATCTAATTGCTGTGGGCAATGTCACTGGTAATGCTTCACTTCATATTTTTACACAGCATGATAAATAGGCTCCTAATGTATTTAAATTCTCCACAAGATTCACAGGAGGGATTTGGACCAAGAAACCACTGCACACACATCAACTCTTTGAAGTTTTGTCACATTTTGCTGACCCCTAGTGGTGGGATCAGCTTTAACTGAAAACAACTTGCTTCAGAGCAGCTATGTTGGTCTCTCTCAGAAATGAAGTCTTCAGCAACAAAACCTTGTACTGTGTGTTAACCACTTCTTTATTTTACCTTTAGGGCACTTCGGGACTTGGTTTTAGCATTGCAGGTGGCACAGATAACCCACACATAGGAGATGACACAAGTATTTTTATTACAAAAATTATTTCTGGAGGAGCAGCGGCACAAGATGGAAGATTACGGTAGTTAAATCTGAACTTTCTATATTCTATATAGCTGAAATCAGCAAACCAGTCCATAAAGGTGTTTTACTGATTGCATGCTCGTATGAAAATCATTCTCATTTTAAATGACCGTTAAACAAAAATACCTGCCAGTGTGTATTTATGCAGAATACGCAGAATTGGCACATTGTTTTCTTGTTTGAAGAATTAATTCATTGCAACATAGATTTCAAGGACCTCCCCCTGCCGCCACTAAATTTGTTAAAGGGATTCAGTCATAATTTTTATGGTGTAGTTTTCATTTCTAAATTACACTGTTTACACTGCAAATAATTATTACAATTGAATACCTGAACCAACAAGTGTATTTTTTTTTAGTTGTAATATTGGTGTGTAGGCAGCCATCTCAGGTAATTTTGCCTGTTCAAGTGCTTTCGGTGCTTTTCATGTCACTTTAGGATGCAACTGCTTTCTGGCAGGCTGTTGTTTCTCCTACTCAATGTAACGGAATGTGTCGCAGTGGTACCTGGATTTTACTATTGAGTGCTGTTCTTAGATCTACCAGTCCAGTTTTTGTGCCAGCCTACCACTGCAATTTGAAAAGCTGTTATTTTGTGATAGGGTGCTGCTATCTGGTTACCTTCCCATTGTTCTGTTGTTAGGCTGCTGGGGGGGGTGATATCACTCCAACTTGCAGTACAGCAGTAAAGAGTAACTGATGTTTAACTGATGTTTATCAGAGCACAAGTTACATGACTGGGGGCAGCTGGGAAACTGACAATATGTCTAGCCCTATGTCAGATTTTCAAAATTAAATATAAAAAATCTGTTTGCTCTTTTTAGAAATGGATTTCAGTGCAGAATTCTGCTGGAGCAGCACTATTTACTGATACATTTGGGGGGGAAAAAATTCCCATGACCGTATCCCTGGAAGTTGACTGCATATCTTATATGTGTCAGACTCCTGTTTAATTCCTACTGGTGCAGAGTTGCCCAGTGTAGCCACTCTTCTACTCAAGTCCTAGGCCTAGGGTGTTGGCATTTTTGGTTTTTGTATATGAAGGATTAGTGTATTTGAGCATAAATCTCAAGGTCCTACTATTCAGCAGTCACTAGAGTGATATGGATTGCTTTTTTGTCTATTCCACCTTACAAATGAAAGAGTTATCTGTCTGTTTCATAGGTTATATACAGGTATCGGATCTATTATCTGGAATGATTGGGACATAGGGTTTTCCATAATTTGGATCACCACACATTGTCTGCTAAAAATCATTAAAGGAACAGTTCAGTAGGCTGTGCAAAATAGAAAATGTTTCTAATATATTTAGTTTTATTATTACAGAGAAAAAAGGAAACAATAAAACACTAGAATATCTGCTTAATGGCTTCTATGAGCCTTACCTCTGTACCTAACAATCTTTTAAAGAGTATGCCATATAGATATGCATTGTCCTGAGCCTTCAGAATAGCACGGCAATTATCTTAGTGGAGCTGTTTTTACCTGGATTTCATCAGTACCACAGTTACTAAACCCACAATTCTGCCTTCAGGGTTAATGACTGTATATTACGAGTGAATGAAGTGGACGTACATGATGTTACACACAGCAAAGCTGTTGAGGCGTTAAAGGATGCAGGATCTATTGTCCGTCTGTATGTCAGAAGCAGAAAGCCCGCAACAGAGAAAATAATGGAGCTAAAGCTTGTTAAAGGCCCCAAAGGTGAGTTCAGTATTACAAATGTTTTCCTCATTTCCTTAATTAGTTAACATAATGCTTGCTCACTTATAACCACTCATCACTAAACCTTTTTACTGGGATTGTTTGTTTGTTGCTTGAAGAATATAACAATGTTAAAAGGGGGAAACTATTCTATTTGCAAAACATATTTGGATGTAAGCTTACTACTTAAACTTAATTGGCTTCTCATATGTTTAAATGTGAAATGTAGGTAGAATTTGGCGTCTGCTCTACCTTCTTTACCCCTGTGAAAGTTTCTTAGCAACCATAATGAAGGAGCATGGCAGAAATAAGTGGCAGTTATAGGTGGGTGTTGGTTGACTATCTTAAATGAAAGGTTATGCTGGCTAACTATGGAAAATCTTACCTTTAATCATCTGACTTATTGCCTGCTTATTATTTTCCTGAAACTAGTTCAGAATTCTTCATTTTTGTTTGTTTAGGAGATAGGAGAACCTATTGCAAAAACAAGCTTTATTACCATATTGTAGGTACAGTTTTGGAAAAAGAGCACATTTTATGCCATAATTTGACATAGGGTTGCCACCTGTCTGGATTTCACCCGGACAGCCGTATTTGGAAGGGAACTATTCGTCCTAACAGATGGGTATAAGATGGTATAATACACAAAAGCCATGAATATCTTGTAAATTATAGCCTTATAAACGGTGAGTTCTGATGTCATCAGTTATAAACGGTGAGTTCTGATGTCATTTCTGTCACATGACTCACCGAAATTTGTGTATTATAATAAATAAATTACCCCCAGTTGCAAAATATGAGGATATTAGAAGTTACCTCGGAGTTCCATGACCTGTATAAAAACACTCGGCCTTCGGCCTCGTGTTTTTATATGGTCATGAAACTCCTCGGTAACTTATAATATCCTTATATTTTACAAAAGGGGGTACTTTATTCACTATATAATATCTCCTCGTAACAAATATATTATTTATTATGGTGTGAACCGCAAGTGATAGGGCGTATGGATGTATTTTGGTAGTCCATTTATTGCCTCATAGCTGACCCCCCCCTGCATTTTATGGTCCACCAGTGCTTTTTGCCATGACAAGCAACAGGGATTTGTTTGTTCATATGTTTCCATGTCGAAAAGGTTTTAGCATTTATATTCTGATGTCTGGGGGGAGACTCAAGATAAAGGTAGTCTATGAGGTAAAGATTTTTTCAGTTCTAAATTCATTATCTTCCAAACTTTTGGCCAAAAAGAAAAAAATAATATCCAACAGGGAAAAAGGTAGGTGCATGATTTACAGAAGCAGATAGGACTGAGCACTTTTTTCAATACACCATGCATTCCTACCAGTCTTTGCCTTTCTGTTAGAAATAGTGCTCTCTTATCCTACTAGAACCAAAGTTTCTTTTAACTTTGTACTTAGGGGCAGATTTATCAAGAGTCAAATAGTAAATTTGAATTTTCCAGTGTCAAATTTCACACGTTTGAATTGTAATCTAGAGTCCTGCGTGGGTCCTTTTTTTGGAACCCACAAGTACCTTATCCGCAACCCGGACCCGCTGACCATCAAGAATTAGTAAGTTCTGTCACTGTAAACCGGAATGAGAATAATGTAAATTGCCAGCGTCAAAACATACCAGGCTACTTTTAGCCGCATGTCATTCCAAAACGCATGGAGACCCTTTTCTGAGCGACTTCACTGAAATAGACAATTCCATTTCCAAGTATTGAAATCTACCAACGTAAAACACACTGGGAGATTAGTAGTCACGATTGTATGTAAATATACGTCATTTCCTGGGCGGCAGTTTTAAATTGTTCTGTCCCAGCATCTTGGCATCCATTCACCATTCATAATAAAAACACGCAGCGGAAACCACGGGTATGAGAACATGCCAAGGAAATCACTATAGATGCACGACTTGTCGCCGAAATGCAAAAAAACTAATTTGCGGTGACATCTCCCTGTGTGTCACTGCCCTAAAGGGCAACTTTATCTTCATTAGCAAATCTGTAATAATACATACAAGATGATCCTAAAACTCCCAGAAATGTGTTCAAGCTTTCACAAACTGCCACATTTTGTAAAATGGACATGGTACTTAGGGGTGTGGCCATAAAATGGGCATGGTCACGCTATGCATGGCAGATCTTATTGCCCTACTTTACATTTTTCAAATGCTGGAAGGAATGATGCAGCTGAGGAGGAGGAAAGTTGGTGTAGAGGGCCTGGCACTTTCCTAGCTAAACCAGTAACCAACCCTTGTACCCTAAAAGGTGTTATGTATATTATACAGTAGTATAATCTGGGTTGATGTCTCTCCTGGCAGCTATCTGGAGGGATGTGATCTTGACTTTCTTACTGTCGCTGCAGCCTAGCAAAGATGATGATAGTCGTGCTCGTTTAAGACAAATGTGAAAGTTTTATATATTTAATCTAGCTGAGAAATATATTAATGATCTATTTCACTGAATTTGATATTATTTGGATGCTGTCTTTCCATATAAAACTCCATTCAAAAGTGGTCGCTTTGTTGGCCAACGTTCCACATATTCCACTAGACTTTTTTTTTTTTAAATCTTTAGTTCAAAGGGGAACAAACTGTCAAATCAAATCAAATTCCTGATTGGATTGGCCTGACGTCAAAAAATTGTGTAACAAGATAAATGCACTGCCTACTTACACATCTCCCTACTGGAACCTCTAATAAAATCTCTGTGTCTTGTCAGCATATGTTCCCATATTAACCCATTCCTTTAGAGCACTACTTCTCTCAATCAACACAGTCTAAGCATGGCTCATGATGTTACTAGCAGAAGGCCAGGCAAATAATGTAGGAAAGCCTAACAGTGCTGGAAAGCTCCTTCTGTCTTAAAGTAACTGTTCAGTATAAAAATAAAAACTGGGTAAATAGGCTGCGCAAAATATTCCCCCCCCCCAATATATTTAGTTATCCAAAAATTTAGTGAATAAAGGCTGGAGTGACTTGATGTGTAACATAATCGCCTGAACCCTACTTCCTGCTTTTCAGTTCTTTTGGTTTTCACTGATTGGTTACCGTGCAGTAACCAATCAGTGACTTAAGGGGGAGCCACATCAGTCATAACTGTTTGCTCTTGAATCTGAGCTGCATGCTAAGGTTCAAGTGCAAACTCACTGAACTATTATGTCCCATGTGGCCATGTGGCACCCCTTAAAGTCGCTGATTAACTCCGAGTTAGAGCGCTCAAAAGCAGGAAGTTGTTTTCTGTTCTGTTAGACATCCTGTCACTCCAGCCATTATAGATTACATTTTTGGGTAACTAACTATATTAGAAATTTTGCACATACGATCTATTTACCCAGTTTTTATTTTTACACTGAACTGCTTCTTTAAGAATCTTAAATGCCACATGATACACTAAGGGGCAGATTTAAATGTGTTTAGAGCTTAATAGATAAAAACTCACCCATGCACTATTCATTACTATGACATTTTTTGAATTGTATTTATATTAATAGGTGAACGTTAGGACTCCCTTTTTGTCTATTAAGTTCTTAATTATATTCATTATTTACAGGGGTTTGCATTTGGGGCTTTCTTTGCACTGCAGGTCCTCTGGCTTATTTAGAGGAAGGCAATCATTCTTATTCCAGCTGATTAGATTGTGTCATAGTTGCATCATTCCTTCTAGCACTTTGTTAGACATGTAGAGCTGCCAAAGTAAAAATGCCTTCTATTGGGATATTCCAATAAAATTCATCTGAATCATTTGTTAAATAAGATGTCCTAGAAGCCTAATATTGTGTGATCATTACAGCTTTTGCTAATAGCACAGTATATAAAATGCAAAATCTCTCTCTAAAACAAAATCTTATCCTATGAAAAAGAAAAAGTGGCTGCTGCTGATGTTCACGTAAGCTGTGTTTCTAAGCAACATCCAGCTTGTTCGGCAATAAGCTTGCCATAAGCTTTTTGACTCGTTAAGCTGGGGATAAAATTTGAGTTTTTTAAATACAAATAAAAAAGAAACATTATTTTGATTTGGTAAACTGTATTTAAAAGAACTGTTTTCTTTTAAATACAGACCTAAACACACACAGTTTTATCTTGTTGTAACTTAGGTTTAATGGGCTTTTTTATGTCAAATGCCAGCAGGTTTTGTCTTTTAATGTTAAAGCTGATCTAAACCACCAAATAACATTTTGCTTGATGAGAAAAGTTTCTGAGCAACTTTTCAATATACCTATAATATTTTTTTTTTGTGTTAAAGTTACTTGTATATGTGAGTGCTATTAAAAGCAGTACTAGTATTCATTTCCAGCACTAACTGCTTCTTTACAAATCTGTTTATCAGTTAGCTTTTGCTATAATGATCCCACAAGCAGAACCATCAGTGCCGAAACTCTTTTAAAAGCAATAACTTAACTTAAACTAACTTAACTTAAAAACAGCTGAAAAATTTGAAATTCAAGCACATCAAAAAGCTGCTTAGAATTATATTCATTAGTCATTTTTGATTTACTACTTCTTTCAGATGGGTTAATATGTTTTGCCTTTTCATAGAATACATTTAAACATGTTTATTTTTTTTATTGCCCCGTGTTTATTTCAGGTCTTGGGTTCAGTATAGCCGGGGGTGTTGGAAATCAGCACATACCTGGAGATAACAGCATTTATGTGACTAAAATCATTGAAGGTGGGGCTGCTCACAAAGATGGAAGGCTTCAGATTGGGGACAAACTTCTAGCAGTAAGTAATGTAAATGAGAGTGATCAAACACAGTTTTTAAATTCCCAATTTAGTTTTTATGTGATATAAATGATATCAATTCAGCATTGTTCCTTTTCTGTCCACCTATAATACCTTTTACCTCTTTCAGTTTAGTGAAATTTGGCTGCTCTTGTTTGTGACCAATGCGTGCAATATTACACCATTTGAATATTCTAAGTTGACATAAGTCCAAATTTATGTGGCCAGAATTAGTAATCGTATTCTACCAAACCCATCTGAAATGTAATCCTAACTGATCCTTTTACTTTTCAATGTTTCCTGATTTAGCTAAAAATACTATCCTTGTGAAATGTTCGTTATAGACTTCAATGAATAAATAATTGTACCATACCATTTAACTAGATTAATGTATAGAGCTGTGAGTGTGATCTTCACTATTGGCACTATCTGTTACTATATAAGGGCCATAGAGGCTATCCTTGTTTTTTCAGAGCTCAGGCTACACAACAAAAATAAGGGGCACAAAAGGAAACAAGCCCTCCTTACTATAACTGAAAGGAGAAAGTTAATTAAATACATTTAACTGTTATGGCTCTTGAGAAATGTGATAAGTAAATTAAAAACAGCTCACGTCTTGATCTCCGATTGCAGGGACACGTTTACCTGAGCACACTTGAGGACAACTTTTACTACTTTTTCTACTTTTTTAGGAACAAATTCTAAAGTGTATTCATTCACCACCAAGGGAGGTCTTAAAATGTGGAAGGGGATCAAGACTAAAGTGTAAATCGTTTCTTTAATGTTGGCCCTTTAAGGAGTTTCCAGGAATGTCGAGGGGGTCATTTACATATAGATATAGCTGTGGCATGATCATGTACTATTAATGCTTAATATGGATTGGACCATATCAGATTCACTGGGATGGCAATGACTTTATATATCTGTATGCTTTGAATGAAGTACAGTATTGGGAACTCTGAAAACTCATGAACCATTAGGGGGTTATTTATTAATATCCAAAAAGTTGTCACTATTTTATGAAAAGTACTCTGACTAAATAGGCACAGAGTTCCCGCCCCTATTTATCAATACATTTTTCCGAAAATTTCTTGTGAGGGAACTGCAAAAACATTGGATTATTGAACAAAACTCAGCACATATCAGAATATAAACAGGACGTCTGCCATTGACTTCTACATGAACTCGGCAGGTTTGAGTTGGAGTACTTTTTTATTTGGACTTTTAACACCATCAAGGTTTAATGAATCGCAAAAAAAAGTTTTTTTTCCCCTCAGAAAAAATTTAGTTTTTTCCTTTAAGTCCGCCCAGAAAAAAATTGGACTTTAATAAATAACCCCCTGTTGTTGTTTAAATCAAACATGTATAAAAGTAAATCTTTGATGGCTAAGTTACAGACCTGCTTGCCTAACCTAGTCTTACAAAATCTAACCATGTAGAAAGTCCTTTTCCCAAATCCTTTTACTCTTACTTAGTGCACAGACAGTAAAAGGGGGCCTCCGCTTTGACTAGAATGCATGAAAGAACTGGACCAGGGAACCTTGTGCAAAAATAAGTTATTGATGAATATAAATTTAGTTCTCTTCCAGCTAAAACAAGAAAATTAGCTTTTCTATTTCCAGTCTCTGCTGGTATTTAATCAGCGTACAGTTGCACAAATTAATAGTATGTGGCAGTTTTACATTGTAGTCTATAGAAAAGAATGCCTCCTTGTAGAACATGAGAGAAGTTGTAATTGCATGAGAGAAAAACCTTTCAACCAGTCTAAAACAATTGTACTACAGATATGGGACCTGGATGTTTTTTTTGAAAACCGATCTACATACCTTATATACTAGAAAATTATGTAAAAATTAAATAAACCCAATAGGCTGTTTTTTCTTCCAATACGGATTAATTATATCTTAATTTGGATCAAGTACATGGCACTGTTTTATTATTACAGACAAAAAGAAAATTTTTAAAAAATGTGGATTATTTGGATAAAATGGAGTCTATGAGATAGGGCCATTCAGTAATTTAGAACTTTCTGGATAAGTTTTCCGGATAATGAATCCCATACCTGTATTAAGAGATTTTATCTCATCTGTAGGTGAACTCTGTGTGCCTAGAAGAAGTTAGCCATGAAGATGCTGTGACTGCTTTGAAAAATACATCAGATTTTGTTTGTTTGAAAGTAGCGAAACCAACAACAATGTACATGAATGACAACTACGCTCCTCCAGATATCACCAATTGTAAGTTTGTTGTTGTTACCAGTTGCTTTTCCTCACTGTCATGCCTCTCTTTATGTACAAAAGGAATGTTCTCAGTTGCCTGGCATAAATGCAGCTTTTTCAGTATAAGTCCAGGTAGTTTTAATTTGTGGATATACCGGTATAATTAGCATTAGTGATGTGCGGGCCGGCCCGATACCTGCGGATCGGTTGGGTTCAGGCCGACCTCATACCCCAATTTGCGGGTGGGGGGGATTTTGAGCTCTTCTTCCTGCTTTCCCTTCCTGCCACCTTACACTTCCGGGTTCCCGTTTTATAACCCTTTGCCTGCTTGCCCCACCCCTTTTGTGACATCATCAGTGGGCAGGGCTATAAAAGGAACCCAGAAGTCGGGCTCAGGCAGGCGCAGGTGGAGGAAGGCCAGGTTGGGTACTGGTGCGGATTTCACTAATTAGCATTGTAAAATGAAACTGATCTTCTTGCATTTTATGCCTAAAACACCTATTATACTTCTAACTGTATTCACACTATAATATAGTCCCAATTTCCGTGTGGTAAATGATGTGGTGCTCTATCTGAAAGCTCTGTTGCATAGGACAGCTTCGTTCAACAGCAGGAATTATGGAAAAATCAGATGGCACTCACGTAGCTGAGTGCCATCTCAGGATACAGGTAGAAGTAGGTAGAAGGGAGGAGTTTGTTACATTTCTGAATTAATGAGGACATGTTGCAGTCTTAGGGGCAGTTTTATCAAGGGTTGAATTTCGAAGTTTCCCACAACTTCCATAAACTCTCATTAATGCCAATTCGAAAAAAAACAACCAATCGAAATTGATTTTTTAAAAAAAATCACATTTTTTTAAATTCGAGTGAATGGGTTCGACCTGCAAACTCGAAACAAATTTGATTTGAGTATTTTCGACAAAAGAAAATTTGATTTTCAAAAGTCCACTAAACGACTCCAAATTTATTGTAGGACGTCCCCCATAGGCTACAGCAATTTAATCAAATAATCAAATTTGAATTCTTAAAGGGACAGTACATTCAGAATTTGACTTTCTTTTTGTTTCTCGAATCGAATTTCGACTATTGCCTAGTCGAATTACACTAAAATAATGTTTAGCACTAATTTCTTATTGTTCCAGCATATTCTCAGCAGGTGGATAACCATATCAGTCCATCAGGATTTATTGAGCATCCATTGCCTCCATCCCCTGGTCGATATTCCCCAGTCCCAAAAAGAATGTCTGGAGATGATGATTTCACACGGTAAGGAATCTAAGAATCTATATAAGAATTTAAAAAGTTTTCATTATTTACTTATTTTTTCATTATTTTTTTTTTAATCATAAACATTTATAGGCTGTCCTTTCTTGCACAGGGAACAATTGATTTTCAGCAGTAAACAAAAATCCTAACAGAATCAACAGAGAGTATAAGGCAAAAAAAATAAAAAATTAACTGAGCCAACATTGGTTAACATTCTGCCTTTTTATGTTACACAATATCCTAGGCGCATTCCTCTGCAGCCTAGCAGCAGGAAAGAGAAGAAGTGTAAGGATCAGCAAGGAAAGGGGGGGGGAGGAGTCATGGTTGAAGGCCATGAGACTTTCCTTTTGCTCTTGGCCCAACTCTGGTGATCGCTGCCTCATGTTCATTTTAATGGGAAGCACATGGCCATGTTGGTATTAATGTCTTTTCCCAATCCTCCAGGCACTTGTAGTAAAAACTGGTGATTAACTGACTTACGCATTTCGTGTTCTCACAACACTTAATTATAGGCCTATGATTAAGTTTTGAGAGAACACGAAACGCGGCTGTTTGCAGCCTTCCTGACATTTGAGGTTTTTTCAGAGAAAAAAAAACTCAAATCAAGTTTTTCTAATTCGATTCACGTTTTCGGGTCGATTCAATTAGTCCGAGCCGAGAAAATTCGATTTTATAAATACATTTCAATTGGCGGAATTTCGAGTTTATAGGAGTTTAAAAAAACTCGGATGAATTTGAAATTCGACCCTTGATAAATGTGCCTATGTTTTAATTTTATCACTAGCCATTTGACCTTCCTGAATGTTTTTGGTTTGTGGTAGAAAACTAGATTACTCAGAGGAAATATAACTTGTAAATTTCAGAGCACACTGCTGCTGAGTGTTGAACACTGGAAATAAGCATTGTAGAAATTATTTGTCTATATGTAAGCAAAAGCTTTTGGTGAAGGAAACTGATTTCCTACAAACAGTTCTTGCATTGAAGTATTTAGTGGGAACTTGGCATGGGAAAAAATGCTGGAATCTGTCAAGATGAAGTAATGCTTTTTCCTGCCTATTTAGTAGAAATCTTATATAGTGCATCACCTTATTAACATAATTTCTACAGAAAAGCAATTTGTTGTATATCTCTCCCCCTCTTCTCCTCTCCCCCCCCTCTATGTTTATAGCAAAGAACATATGCCTGATAAACGTATTCTTCCTGTTTGGATGAAAAAAATGTATTATTATGAGCTTTACATGATCATTGCTTTCCATTTACAGATACTACCCACCTTAAAGGGGACCTGTCGCCCTAAGAAATCATTTCAGATCCTATTTTATCATGTTATTCAAGCAAAATAAACTTTACTTAAACTATATAAATTATTCAAATCTTGTTCCCTTCAGTCTGAGAATTCACAGTCACAGCAAGCAGGCAGTAGCCATTTTGTAAACACTGTTATTAAGGCAAGCCTTCTATCATCCCAAAATCTTGTTTATGAGCCAGAATGAGGCACCTGATGAACCTGCCTATGCACTTGTTATAAAATTAATTAAGAAGGAAGGAGGGGGAATGTAAAAAGAGCAGTGACATCTTCTAGAAGTGCAGAATAGAAAATGAAAGCAACTGCCTGCCCCGCCTCTATGCCTAAGGCATAGAGGTGGGACAGGCAATAAATGATTTTATTAGAAGGAAAGTTAACTCTTACAATAATAAATGAATACTCAGACTCTACAGTCACACAAGGTATCAGTTAGTTATAATAAGGAAAAGAAAAAAGGAACCTTGTTTTGTAACTGTATCAAACACTACACCTCTGTAGTTCACCCACTTCTCTCCACATATAGTTTCGGTTTGTTGTATAATTTAACAGGGGAATCCTTAATTGTTACAATAATCCAAACCGAAACTATGTTGGTAATCTTAGAAATGAACTGATAACACCAGATAAAAATGTTACAAAGTTGCTTGTTGTTAAAATCTAGTGAATCTGACTCTTTTCTGCAGAATATGACAAGTCATATGCAGTATTCACCTTCAAACACCTTTAACCAGTAATTCTAATAAAGAAAAACCTTTACAATAACAAACGATACCAATTGTAAAGGTTTTTCTTTATTAGAATTACTGGTTAAAGGTGTTTGAAGGTGAATACTGCATATGACTTGTCATATTCTGCAGAAAAGATTCAGATTCACTAGATTTTAACAACAAGCAACTTTGTAACATTTTTATCTGGTGTTATCAGTTCATTTCTAAGATTACCAACATAGTTTCGGTTTGGATTATTGTAACAATTAAGGATTTCCCTGTTAAATTATACAACAAACCAAAACTATATGTGGAGAGAAGTGGGTGAACTACAGAGGTGTAGTGTTTGATACAGTTACAAAACAAGGTTCCTTTTTTCTTTTCCTTAAGGCAATAAATGATTGACAGATTAAACTTTTAAATGTATTTGTAAAAGGTATGCATGTTTAAATAAAAAAAAAGAATTTGGGTTTCGTGCTTAATTTGAAAAGGACTTTGATTTTACAGCTGTTTATGTCTGGGTGACAGGTCCCCTTTAAACTGCCTAATTTAGTGTAAATAAAGATAATGAACTCTGTATAAACAATCACTTTGTTAGCACTATTTAGGTTTAAAACTAATGCAGCAGGCTATTTAACTTCTCTGATTAAGTTGTCCATACAAGTTCGGATTTTATTTGCCGTAAAACAAACATTGGGATACCGATCTAACATTTAAATGGAACAATCTGAAATAAATATTCAGATTAAAATTCTAGGATTAAAGTCATAAAAATTACAAATATGATGTTTTGGCCATTAACAATTGCCAGACAATCGTACAAAAATCATGTCCTGAAAATACATTGTAGGTCACCCATGGATATCAGCAGATAGGCAATACATGAACAGATATTGTTATCCAACAGAAATTTTATAATCTGCTTGATCGCCATGTTACGATAATCGTGGGACTGAAATATGGAGCCCACACATGATCCGAAAATTGTATGAAACTTTGTTTTGTGGTCAATACAACCAGGTTATATGTATGTTATAAATGTTTTATGTGGGATTATCTCTAAATTTCTCAACCTTGATACCATCAGTTTATTATCTTACAGTTGGATTTTTTTCTTTTTCTTGCAGAGAACCAAGGAAGGTTGTTTTACAGAGAGGTACAACAGGACTTGGCTTCAACATTGTTGGTGGTGAAGATGGAGAGGGTATTTTCATCTCTTTTATCCTAGCTGGAGGTCCAGCTGATCTGAGTGGAGAACTCCAGAAAGGGGATCGCATTATGTCTGTATGTTTCATTCAATAATTCCTGTTCTGTGTCATTTGAAATCCAGACTGTTATTTGCAGTAGAATAAGTTATACTTTGTGTCTATTGGGTGATGAAATTCCACCACAGTTTAGAAATTATTATTATTCTACCTCTTCATCTAACTTGTCAACTCAACCCGTATTAGGGTCCTGCATTGGGCTAGGTACCTGCAGAATGCCTGCAACTCATTCGGGATTTGGCTGCAAAAGAGATTATTTCCTGAATATGTTTACAGTATTCCCAGCAGAGGCATTCTTGTAGGCTGTGGGTGGCTGTTGAGATTTGTTAAAAAAAAAAATAGTACGATCATGCTCCATTCTGTTCTGGCCTGTTAATGACATCACTCCTGGTTCCCCCATATCCATGCCACCACCATTACAGATGCCACTTGCAGTTTTTACAGACTTCCAGTAGAGGGCAGGCTATAGGAAATCCCTTAGTTGTTCAGTTTTGGGTAGGCTGAAGCTTCAGAGAATATGAGCCCAGGACATATTTTGTCGGTGCGGTCATGTGTCTCCTAAAATAGGCACAAGTTGGCTGTATGTAATGTATTTTATGGAAAGATGAGAAGGTTCTTTTAGTTCCTTTAAAAACAATGTGCAGAAAATTAATGTTTGAAGATTTTTTTTTTTTTTTAAAAAAAAAAAAAGCATTTAGTGCAAAAAAACATTCTCATTTATTGTATTATATTTATTAACATTTGATACTTAATTTTGCAGGTGAATGAAGTTGATCTCAAATCTGCCACTCATGAGCAGGCAGCAGCAGCCTTGAAGAATGCTGGCCAGACAGTGACCATTGTTGCACAATACCGTCCAGAAGGTAACCTGCAATATAGATTTATTAATTTTACATATTGCATTTGTTTCCACCAACTTAGCTTTAATGCTTCATTACTGGTGTCAATAATTTCTTTTAGAAGTCCAAACATATTAAATATTCAGCTACAGAGCATGAGATTATAGGTCAGTACTGCATAGAAGGTCATTAGTCACTATTACAGTACAACAACATTCACCTTATTGCATTGCAAATGTTAATTGTGCATTGCTAACTTTTAAGAACTCTTTAAAACCTTTTCTGTTAAGAAGTTTTATTACAAACACGCACTATAAGTTTTATTACAAATGCGCACTTTCTCCAACTATAACATTTGCTATCACTATCCTACTGTCGCGTCAGGAGCAAAGGGTTTGCAATGAAAATATTTATTCGCATTGCAAACTTTTTTCCGTTTGGGTTCTTTATTACATTCCCCCATTAAAGTTTTAGCAAGCATAATGTTTATCTATTGGAGATTAAAAAGACACTGAATAATTAACATGGGTTCTTACTAGTGATTTATAAAGAGGCATATTTTTGCTCTCCTCACAAGATTCTATACGCCATTTATTAAAGCACAATATGGTGCTGGCTGCTGTAACATTGTTAATCATAAAATGACATAGCAAAATAGATAAAGTATGTTCATTTTTAATTTGAAAGCAACAAATCAAAATACTTGTTCTACTTTTTTCCTGCTGCTTTAGTTAATATGTTACTCTATCAAGTAAATGGGGGGGCCCCCATTTGTGGTTCACATCTAACCCCACAAATAGATTACCATATATCACAACAACAGCAGAAAATAAACCAAGATAAATCTCAGTCAACCAAATCTGTTAGTTGCATACATCATGTAATTATATCTCCAATGAATATGCCCATTATGTGGATAATATTGAACACCTTAAGCAAATTAGAAAACAGAGAAGATCATCACATATACACACATCTTTTTGCAATAATCAAACAACCCTTGCTGGGTCCAGGACAATGGGCATAAATTTAAATAAGCAAACTCTACAGCATATAGATAGAGTGCATGTATGTACAGGTAGGGGATCCGTTATTCGGAAACCCATTGTCCAGAAACCTCAGAATTACAGAAAGTCCATCTCTCATAGATTCTATTTTATGCAAATAATTCTAGTAGTGACATTACCTAATTGATATTAAATATTTAATGTCAAAACACTCAGCACTTAATCTGAGGTTTAGCATTACAAATCCAGACATGTGATTTTTTTTTTTTTTTGTAGTGGTATCCTAGCAATGATCAGGTATTCTATCACAGTAGGCTAGGCTGCCATGGAAACACCAGGAGAGCATTCACATGCCAGCTTTCTGATCTGCCAAAATTCCTCTCTGGCATCTTTTAATTTATTTTCTATTGCAGTTCCACCTTTTGCTAAGGCATTGTACTTGAAAAGTAAATTTTAATAGTTATGGATTTTGGTAGTAAAATGCCAATATGATCATACAGGTAGGAATATACTGTTTATAGACACTGCTGCTAATGTTATGCTGTTTAAAAATAGCACTATGTTACATCAACATTGTAAAGTATTAAATAATGGATTTAAAAAGCATCTCCGGACACTTGTGTGCTCAGTACTGTACAGTACAGAAGAATTTGGAAATGCTTCTTTTATCAGTCCTGCAACCTCTGGTGGCCTGGCATCACAGCAGCATAGCATTAGTGTTGAAACACAAGTCTTTTATGGGGCCTTACAATTCCAGTTCTGATGCTTGGAATGTGTTCTCATTTTGAATTCTGTTTTTGAACTTTTATTCTTTTTTTTAAATTGAAGTTTTATTTGTAAGACATTTGTATTGTTCTGTTTCAATGGATACTACAGAGCTCTGCAGGTTTTTTGTTTTTTTTTAATGTTTTTCCAAGAATGTTCCAGATGTCTTAGTTGACAAAGCTTTTTGAACATTAGAAACATTTGAAAGAAACATCTTCTCAAATCAGTGTCCAATAGTATTAGTGGTGATATACCAGTAATATTTTGATCTAGCACCCGTGCATTTGTTTCGGCAGCTTTTTTATGTCTTCTTGTTGGAAATTACTCAAGCGCATTAACTTCAGTATTGCACTTTTAATGAACAGACAGGATCTTTATTCACAGTGTACTCCATTCTGCTTCAGATGGTTCTGCACTTTCATGGAATATCCCCATTTATTAATCACTTTCAGCATTACATGGTGTTCTGCTTAGTCTTTATTACGCCAGTGTATATTCCTGAATAAGTCAAGTTTGCAACAAATTACATATGTACATGGAGTAAAGCTGGCCACAGACGCAAAGATCCGATCGTACGATTCAATGTGCGATCGGACTTTCCCATCTCCCGACCTGCCACTAACCATTCAGATCAAAGTCTTACCATTCCGACCAAATAAAGTAGTTAAAGAACAGATCAGCCAATGTTCTGCCCCTTACTTAAGTGATTTAAAGGAAAACTATACCCCCAAAATGAATACTTAAGCAACAGATAGTTTATATCAAATTGAATGGCATATTAAAGAATCTTACCAAACTGGAATATATATTTACATAAATATTGCCCTTTTACATCTCTTGCCTTGAACCACCATTTCGTGACTCTATCTGTGCTGCCTCAGAGATCACCTGACCAGAAATACTACAACACTAACTGTAACAGGAAGAAGTGAGGAAGCAAAAGGCAGAACTCTGTCTGTTAATTGGCTCATGTGACCTTACATGTGGTTTGTATGTGAGTACAGTGAATCTTACGATCTCAGGGGGCGGCCCTTATTTTTTAAAATGGCAATTTTCTATTTATGATTACCCAATGGCACATACTACTAAAAAAGTATATTATTATGATAATGGTTCATTTACATGAAGCAGGGTTTTACACATGAGCTGTTTTACTCAGTATCTTATAATAGAGACCTACATTGTTTGGGGGGTATAGTTTTCCTTTAAGTGAAAAATAATTATATAAATAGTGACTCAAAAAAAGGGGACTCAAAAAAAAAAGGGACTAGTAAAAATTGTCCCAAATATCCATCAGAATAATAAAAATTTAAAAGGTTAAAACACCATCGAATATCGTATTAATATTAATTTTTATTATTCTGATGGATATTTGGGACAATTTGGGACAATTTTTACTAGTCCCTTTTTTTGAGTCACTAATTATGTATTTATGGCCTTTTACACTTAATATGTATTAACTATATAATTATTTTTCACTTAATTATGTAATCACTTTAACCAATTATGTCTGATTGATATGCTTTTAAATGCTATGAGCATTGATTCCTGGTATGCTTGACAAAGGGGTTCACCCCGAAACGTTTCATCCGCAAATAAACGAGCAAGGGTTTCCCTGCTAGAAATATCCTGTTGTGCCGGTGATTTTTCTCTTCTTTGACTGTTGTGGAGGCTGCCAATACCTCCTTCATCGAGCACCAGGTGACGGCCAGGGTGTGCGAGGTGACTCCTCTTTTCTTCCTACTAGTCTCCCACTGAAAATCGTACGATCGGCAATACACGCAGACATATTACCCGCAGCCGACAGAAATTTTCTAACCTGTCCGATCGACCAAACGACCGATCTCCGCCAGACAAAAAATGTCGGGACTCTGCACACATGTTCCGAAAATCGTACAAATCCTCGATTCGTACGATGAGATCTTTGCGTCTATGGTTAGCTTAAGAAAGCTTACTCATTGGTCAAATGTGGACCAACCTCTGTTTGTCATGTAAATAAACAGTCGCGTTGCATTTTAATGCCTTACATTATGTTTGACCTTAAATACATTTTGGCTTTATGACTTCTGACTGATCATCAGTTTGTATCTTGTTCTATATTTTTATTTATTTTATTAGAATATAGTCGTTTTGAGGCCAAGATCCATGACCTACGGGAACAGATGATGAATAGCAGCATTAGCTCAGGATCTGGCTCCCTGAGGACAAGCCAGAAGAGATCATTATATGTCAGGTATGCACACAAGGCTGCCTAAAGCTTAATTCTATTTTATATACAGTATTTATAGCATTTTGTAATTGCTCTTTCTTGTGTATGTCTCGCTCTCTCTCTACTATATTTAAGTACACTATATTTTTATATGAATGTGACCTAAAACATCATCTGATTTTCAAACAAGTCTTAGAAAACGTAGTTAAACAAATGAAACAAACATTACTAATCATTAAAAAAAATTATCCAATAACACATCTGCTTGTGGCAAAAGTAAGTGAATCCTTAGGATCATCATATAATTTCAATAAGTTGAAATCAGGTTCTTGTGTTTTCAGTCAGTGGAATAACAATCAGGTGTGAGCGAGAGATCCTGTTTTATTTAAAAAAAACGGGGATCCAGCAAAGCCTTATTACACATACACATTAGTGGCTGTGTATCATGGCTCGTATAAAGAGGTGTCTGAGGACCTCAGTAAAAATCTGTTGATGCCCATAAAGCTGCAAACGGTTACAAGACTATCTATAAAGAGTTTGGACTCCACTGATCAACAGTCAGACAGATTGTGTACAAATGGTGGAAATTCAAGATTGTTCCTACCCTACCTAGAAGTGGTCGACCATCAAATATAACTCCAACTGAAAGACGTCTAATAGTCCGAAAGGTTACAAATGAACCCAGGGTAACTTCTAAGAAACTGAAGGCCTGTCTCACATTGGATAATATTGATGCTCACCATCAGGAGAACACTGAACAGCAATAGTGTATATCGCAGTGTAGTAAAGAGAAAAGCCACTGCTCTCCTCCAAAAATACTGCTGACTGTCTACAGTTAAAGATCATGTGGACAAACCAGAAGGAAAAAGTGTTTTGTGGACAGATGAAGCCAAAATAGAACGTTTTGGCTTAAATGAGGAGCGTTACATTTGGAGAAAGAAAAACACTGCATTTCAGCATAATAACCTTATCCCATCTGTGAAACATGGTAATGGGAGTGTTATGGTTGGGCGCTGTTTTGCTGCATCTGAGCCATGGGCGGCTTGCCATCATTGATGGAACAATTAACTCTGAACTATACCAGAGAATTCTAAAGGAGAATGTCAAGACATCTGTCCATGAATCTCGAGACAGTGGGACATGCAGCAAGACAATGATCCTAAATACACAAGATGTTCGAACAAAGAATGTTTAAAGAAGAATAAAGTTAATGTTCTGGAATGGCCAAGTCAAGGGTCCTGACTTTAATCCAATTGAAAAAGATCTAAAGTGAACAGTTCAAGTGAGGAAATCCAACAACATACAAGAACTGCAACTGTTCTACGGTATATGTAGCAATGGGCTAAAATTTGTCCAAGTCGATGTGCAGAACTGATCAACCGTTACTACAACATTTAGTTGCAGTTATTGCTGCACAAGGGGGTGTCACAACAAATACTGAGGGAAAATAAGTGAATATGCAGATATGCTATTGGATTTTTTTTCAATAAATACATGACCAAACATAATAATTTCTGTTTAATTTTAAGTTTTCTTCATCTACTTTTAGGGCTTGTGAGGAAAGCCACACTCACAAGTCTTAAATTGGTCAAAATGAGGAATTTAATGCAAAGCCAGGCCAACGTACTCCAGCAACTGGGAGGGGCGGGGGTGATTGTCCTGAACAGATAAGTAATATAGTAAACAAGTAACAAGTAAAATGGTTGTCTCACAAAGCAATGTTTTTTTTGGTGCCAGGTTCAGTAACCTCCATTTGCAAGGTGAAAAGAAGCAGAAGACAAATAACTGAAAACCTATTCGCAATGAAGACCAGGTTGCTAATAGGACATTCTGTAACATACTAAGAGTTCTAATAAATGGGGCTTGTTTATTAGCAGTGAGCAAATCTGCCCTGTTGCAGTAAGCTATGCCAACCAAATCAATCAAATTTATGATTTAATTGTTCTTGAAGCTGTCTATTGTTTGCAGTGCATTCAGTAAATAATGATCACAGTTACTTAGGTGTTCTGTGAATCGCACAATTAGAAACTATTAAAGGTTGTTTCAATTTTTAGTCACACTCCTGAACACAAATAAAAACAATATATACTTTAGTATTTCTTTGAACTTTTCCATAAAATTGCAAAATGCCCATGTTCACATTTATTATGTGAGGGTCAATTTGCCAGTATTTCTTTGGCTTCTTCACCTATGTTTCTAAATATAGTTGCTTCGTATTAACTTGTAAAATCGTTTTACTTTTTTCAGGGCTCTTTTTGATTATGATAAGACAAAAGACAGTGGCCTCCCTAGCCAAGGACTTAACTTCAAATTCGGAGATATACTGCATGTTGTTAATGCCTCTGATGATGAATGGTGGCAAGCACGTCAGGTTACAGCAGAAGGAGAAAGCGAGGAAATCGGCGTCATTCCAAGCAAGCGCAGGTAAATTTGTCACTCATTACATAAGAACCTAGAAATCAAAAATAATATGCATGTATAAATGTCATTTGCTATCACCATTTAGTTGGAATACAGTTTTTGTAATAATGGTCCTTCATATCAAAGTAGGGAAAAGACTTTGCACAATCTGCCATTACTAAGCTCCTACATACAGTGGTGTGAAAAACTATTTGCCCCCTTCCTGATTTCTTATTCTTTTGCATGTTTGTCACACTTAAATGTTTCTGCTCATCAAAAACCGTTAACTATTAGTCAAAGATAACATAATTGAACACAAAATGCAGTTTTTAAATGAAGGTTTACGTTATTAAGGGAGAAAAAAAACTCCAAATCTACATGGACCTGTGTGAAAAAGTGATTGCCCCCCTTGTTAAAAAATAACTTAACTGTGGTTTATCACACCTGAGTTAAATTTCAAAGGTTATAAAGCCATTTCTAAAGCTTTGGGACTCCAGCGAACCACAGTGAGAGCCATTATCCACAAATGGCAAAAACATGGAACAGTGGTGAACCTTCCCAGGAGTGGCCGGCCGACCAAAATTACCCCAAAAGCGCCGAGACAACTCATCCGAGAGGCCACAAAAGACCCCAGGACAACATCTAAAGAACTGCAGGCCTCACTTGCCTCAATTAAGGTCAGTGTTTACGACTCCACCATAAGAAAGAGACTGGGCAAAAACGGCCTGCTTGGCAGATTTCCAAGGCGCAAACCACTTTTAAGCAAAAAGAACATTAAGGCTTGTCTCAATTTTGCTAAAAAACATCTCAATGATTGCCAAGACTTTTGGGAAAATACCTTGTGGACCGACGAGACAAAAGTTGAACTTTTTGGAAGGTGCGTGTCCCGTTACATCTGGCGTAAAAGTAACACAGCATTTCAGAAAAAGAACATCATACCAACAGTAAAATATGGTGGTGGTAGTGTGATGGTCTGGGGTTGTTTTGCTGCTTCAGGACCTGGAAGACTTGCTGTGATAGATGGAACCATGAATTCTACTGTCTACCAAAAAATCCTGAAGGAGAATGTCCGGCCATCTGTTCGTCAACTCAAGCTGAAGCGATCTTGGGTGCTGCAGCAGGACAATGACCGAAAACACACTAGCAAATCCACCTCTGAATGGCTGAAGAAAAACAAAATGAAGACTTTGGAGTGGCCTAGTCAAAGTCCTGACCTGAATCCTATTGAGATGTTGTGGCATGACCTTAAAAAGGCGGTTCATGCTAAACCTACCGATCAAACACGTTTAAACCAAATATTTAGAACCTTCATATGGAACAGGAAACGCCCACGGATTAGTCTCTTTTATCTACAACAACCTAAAACTTTAGGCGGTCTCAATTTCCCTGACATTAAGGCCTACAATGAAGCGGCACTCCTTCGATATGCAGGAGACTGGATTCTTAATAGAGATCTATATACCACGCTTTCCTTAGACCAATATCACACTGACAACCACTCCTTAAATCATTTATTACATACACCTATACAACATATTCCAACACACACAAAAAACAATCCGTTATTCCTAGACACGTATAAGTCATGGCACTCAGTCAGGAAAAAGCAGAACGTATCACAATACATTTCCCCTTACATATCATGGATAGACAACAAAAACTTCATACCTGGTATACGGAATCCCATTTTACATCACTGGAGCGTCACTGGCCTACATAACATACATGACGTATTAGACAATGATTACTCAGTATTCTCTTTAGACAAAATGACTGAAAAATTTCCGTTTACTAATACCCACATATACTTGACTCTGCAAATCATTCACTTTGCGAACGCTACATTACAACTAACAACTACAGACAAAAACAACTTCCTGAACCAACTATGGAAGCACAAAACCAAGAAACTTACGACTTCACACATTTATCACTCCATTAAACCATTATTAAACGTAGATGACAAAGACAAACCTAACTTCAAATGGATTACGGAAATTCCTAACACCACAGAATTAGACATTTTGAGACAACATAGTAAAATTATGACATCACTTCCAGCAAGTAGATATCAGGAGATGTCATTAAAAATTATGACATCACTTCCAGCAAGTAGATATCAGGAGATGTCATTACAAATTCTCCATAACTCATACCTTACTCCAATTAGAAGATTTAAGATGGGTAACCTCTCCTCAGACGAATGCTTAAAATGCCACACCCCTGCAGCAAACCTGATACATACCTTATGGTCTTGTCCCTTAATGCAATCCTTCTGGACAGAAGTCATCTCTTATGGTGCACAGATGATTGGGAAACCTCTCCAAGCACATATAGAATGGGCCCTATTCAGCAATCCCACCTTTTCCACACAAATAGCAAAACCTGAAAAACACCTCATGGGAAGACTGGCTGCAGCAGCCAGGAAAACAATACTGCAACAATGGCTACACACTGATCCCCCTCCATTGATATTATTAAAAAAAAAATTACATCACATATTCCATATGGACTGGTTGGAAACTGTAACCAGGAAAGAACATGATGCACCGAAATTCTTCGACACCTGGTCTACCTATATGTCACACCTCCCACAACGGATCAGATGCCTCACGATCTACACTTTTAGACATACGCCATGGTATGATATGGAAACTCTCAAAGGCCGCCCTTTGCTCTTGGAATCATCCCAATACCTGACAACATTGCAACAAGAATCTTTACAATCCGATACCGCACCTCCCAGAAGTCATCAAACTAACAGATTGCTGACTAGATTATCTAGATTATCTAACTCACCCCTCATAGGATCTACATCCCCCCCCCCATGCTTTTCATCGTAACTGAGCTGAATGTTTAAATTGTTATTGAAATGTTTGTTTGATATCATAATCACTACAATCTCTGCTCCGTGAAAACATGTCAGACTATGTCTTGTGATTTTGCTTTATCACCTCAAATAAAAACAAGTTTGAAAAAAAAAAAAAAGGCGGTTCATGCTAGAAAACCCTCAAATAAAGCTGAATTACAACAATTCTGCAAAGATGAGTGGGCCAAATTCCTCCAGAGCGCTGTAAAAGACTCGTTGCAAGTTATCGCAAACGCTTGATTGCAGTTATTGCTGCTAAGGGTGGCCCAACCAGTTATTAGGTTCAGGGGGCAATTACTTTTTCACACAGGTTTGGATTTCTTTTCTCCCTAAATAATAAAAACCCTCATTTAAAAACTGCATTTTGTGCTTACTTGTGTTATCTTTGACTAATAGTTAAATGTGTTTGATGAACAGAAACATTTTGTGTGACAAACATGCAAAAGAATAAGAAATCAGGAAGGGGGCAAATAGTTTTTCACACCACTGTAAATATACTTTAGCCAGGACAATTATATTTCTATTATTTCTTGGTGCTCAAACATATTCTATTCACAGATTCTCTCCTTTACATATCCCCTGAAAAATGTACATTGCATACTAGAAATTAAACTTTCATTGCTTCTCAAGTTGAACCATCCATTTTCAAAAAATTGTTGAAACAGTTTCAAAATGAATCTATTTACACTTTTCTCTTGACCCCAAGGCAAAATTTCCCAAAACTCGTCACTTCCCCCATATAAATATTAAACTATAGTTTACTACCCAAAAACTAGTCTTACCTCCCAACTTTATTTAGTATGGTACATTGGAAATAAGGTTCACTTTGGTAAGTGATATTCCTTCCCATAGTGTCATTCTTACATAAGAAAAGATAAAACATCACGATTTTCAGATTAATTTAGTTGATCTTCTTGACAAATGGAAGTGAATCAGGAAACTAATCTATATTTTATGTAAGTATGCAATTTACAATGTATTTCTCAATTCTAAGGAGACATTGCACAATTAAATGTGAATTATGCACCAGAAACTTGGATCAGTGTTGTGGAACTAGCAAATTTATGCCACAAACCGAGAGATTATTGGACTAAAACCACAGTTTCTAAACAACAGGCCTGGCACTTTTTGCAACACATAGGTGATTAAACTGGACAGAATTACATTTTCTAATACCAATCTATATATGTTTTGTTTAAATCTTAATGTGATGTGTAAGTGGATGATAGTACTACTTCTCCTTCGTTGACAGAGTTGAAAAGAAAGAGCGTGCTAGGTTAAAGACTGTCAAATTTAATTCAAAAGCAAGAGGGGACAAAGGGGTAAGTTTCAGCATGTATATTTCCTAAATATTGCTTGCCGCTTACTGCATGAGGATGTTTGTTTCCTGTGGACCCAGTTTACAGTATTCTGACAACTTGGTTGTGCATGATTTTTCTTTTACAGAACAAAACAGTATTTAGAGAATCTAAGGAATAATTAATATATTTTGCTATTGGGGCTTTCTATGTGACACTTTGTCAGGTGTAAGAAAGTACTCTTTAGCATTTGTTTCCTTAGTTCGTACAACATTTACATTTTCCTAGTGTTAGGACTATAGCACAAAACCAGTCAAATTCATACAACAATTACACCTCTTAGTGGCTCACAGAGGTATAGATAGGCACAGTTACTATGCAGGTATGGGATCCTTTATCCAGAAAGCTTCAAATCTATTATCCGGAAAGCCCCAGGTCAGACCGTTTTGCGTAACAGGTCCCTGACCTGTATAGCATTTGTAGCACTATCAAAGACAAAACATTTTTGTTGCATCAGTGTAAACAATTTGTTTATTGGCGTTGCTGTCGGCGGTACTACATTTAATTCACAACAGCTTATCATTCATATCTCTGAATCAGAAAATATAACTGCTCGCTCAACCTAGCAACGAGCTTAGTGATATCATTTTTGTCACATGACTCGCTAATAAAGTACTCCTTGTTGGAAAAGTTGAGGGTATTAGAAGTAACCTCGTGCTTTTATATGATCATGGAACTCCTCCGTGGCTTATCATATCCTTATATTTTACAATCCTTATATATTTTTTTTATAATATATTGCATAAACAAGCTGTTTAAGCATGGGGGCAGCCATTCAAGCACAGGATATTAGCAGATAACTGATAACTTCTGTAGAATCCCATTGTATACTATGGCTACACAGCAGCTTGTTTATATAACCTTTAGTAGTGTTTCTGATGTACCAGTGCAGGGCAACACTACATTATATTTTCAGTACTTTAAAACACTTTCATTGTTTAGTGTTACTGTTCCTTTAACTTATTTGGAGAAATAACTCACATTACTGGTTTTCCAGAGATATGGAACAATAGTTACACATACAATATATATTTTCCATCAACTTTTTTTATTGCCTGATTTTAAAGGGGACCCGTCACCCAAAAAAATTATTCAAAATCCTATTTTATCACATTAGTCAAGCAAAATTAACTTTAATTACACTGTTTAAATGATTTGAATCTTGTTTCCTTCGGTCTGGGAATTCAAAATGATAGCAAGCAGGCAGCAGCCATTTTGTGGACACTGTTTTTAAGGAAAGCCTTGCATCATCTCAGAATCTTGTTTGTGCACCAGAATGGGGGACCCGATGTCCATTCCCATGCCCTGGCTACACAATTAAATGGTAAAGAGAACGGGGGAATGTGGGGAGAGCAGTGACATCTAGTAAGTGCTGAATGGAAAGTGAAAGTAATTGTCTGCCCCGCCTCTATGCCCATGGCATAGAGGAGGGGCAGACAATATTTGATTGACATCTGAGATTTTTAAATGAGCTTACAGCAGCTATGAATGCTTTAATAAAGAATAGAAATTAGATTTCATGTTTAATTTGAAAAGGACTTTTATTATACAGATTTTTGTGTCTGGGTGACAGGTCCACTTTAATAAAAATAGGGTTAATTAAATGTGAAAAGACAAAACCACATCCTTTTTTGTGCAGGATTTCTTTATATCAGCATCGCCTTTTCATTTCACTTTATAGACAAGGAATATAAAAATATTTCTATAAGCCGATAGCATTTCTTAAACATTGAGTTAATGGTTTAAGTATTGGAATGCCAAACTGGTCCCACAGAGAAACAAATTACCTATCTGGTTTTAGGCATTGTCATTGGATCACCTACCCTTTTTTTTTTTTTTCAAACAAAAATAGTAAAATGATTACTATTGCCTAGGTTTGATGTGCAGTTTAATGTAACTGGATATGGAAAGAATGCCAAACTTTTTATTTCCAGTTATGCTACTTAATAAAATTATGTTTTACTTGTAGTACAATGGCGGCCATGCTTAAAAGCAGTAACTTTCCTGCTCTTACTTTATATCCTCCAAGTAATTTTCATGGCAGAAGCTTTGAAAGGTGAAGGAGGTTTAAGGGCATTTGCTGCATGTGCAAAATTGCACTGCAGGTCTGAAATATCGGCGCTTTAATAATAGCTTGCCATTTTTCAACATGGAATGAAAGTTGAAATTTAAAGCAATCCATTCATAGTATTCCTCGTTGGGTATTATTTTAATATTACATTTAATTGGAAAGTCTAAAAGATAGTAAACGTCATTGCAAAAGCAAAGAACTGTACCTGTTCATGTCTGGCATATTGAATGAGGATTTAAAAATGCTAGTGAACAGTGGGCAAAAAACTGCATGATCCTGACAATGCTTATAACCTAATTGTCTTTGTGCATAAAATGAAATGGTTATTGTTCAATAAAAAATTTAACAAACTTCTAAGATGCTTTGTAAGATGCTTTGCATGTAGTGTAAAATGCTGCAAACTACTGTTCTACACTGAATTAATGGAGTTTTATCCTTGTTCATTGACCGCATAACCGTTTGTACACACACTGTGTACTAACAGCACCAAAATTGCATGAAATTGAAAAACTACGCTTGCCATTGATAGAGAACTGCAGTTTTGTATCCAAGATATCATTCCCTCCCACTCTTCTTTTTTCCCCCCTAAAATGTTAACATTCTCTGCATGTCCCCCCATCAACAGGCCTCCAAGTGCAAATGTTATATAGCTATTTTCTAACCTTGTGAAAATCATTGATTATTTTAGCATATGATTATCCTGTTAGTGTCTGCCATTCTTAAAAAAAGCATTATCATATCAGACAATTCATAATCTTAAACTGGAACTTATAACCATAGAATGTGCATTGCAGACACTGTATAACGAGTTACGGCATGGTAGAGTATAAAATAAATAGCGCATAAAGAAAATAATATATAATCATTTTGGTTGTACATAAGTAATGGCTTTAGCAGCTGTTTTTTGAAGTTGTAGTAAATGGTCAAATTCCATTTAGAACCTGAGATTTTTTTTCAGTTTCTTCTAAATTGCTGATCCAATGACAGCAAGAGCAGAAAACCTTTCCATAGAGCAGTAAGCTGCCCTTGTTTCTTTATGCTACTAAAAATATAATATTTAATCATAAACAACATGTGAAATCAATTTGTATGGAATTTTTAATTTAGCTTAATATCTAGTGCTAGAAATAAAAGTGGCATAATAAATCCAGTTTTAAATACACCTTCGACATTAAACCCACATATCATTTTTCAATCACAAGAAAATATGAAAGTCTGGATTTTGAAATCTCACCACAATGAAAATGAATGCCTTCCAGTTGTAATAGAGGCTGCAAAAAGAAAAAAAGCAGTTTTTTTTCCCCTTAACGCATTCATAGCTACATATCATTTACGTGTTTCTGATTGTACTTTTTTTCTTAACACGTTTCCATTTGTGGATCCCAAGCCATTAATCCTCAATTCACTAACACACAACTTGTTTTGGTTTTTCTTATCCCCTTCTGAGCCTTTCTGTTTTGAAGACTGTGGAGCAGACTTATAACCAGTACACATGCAGAATAAAATTGGCAAGTCAATAGTGCTTGCAGCCTGTGTCTCCTGTAGTCCTCAAGATTACATGCTTATGTCTTATACAGATCAAAACATTGCCTCTCTTGTTACTCTGAGGTTAACTAAAAGGCCGCTGTCTGGTCTAAACTATACATCCTAATAACCTATTTATATTGCTTTTGGATATTTTAATTATTATAGTTCCAAAGCACAAACTCAGCAGCTGCTCATAGGGCAAGAGTAATGACTAACTTTTACCAAACTATTCAAGGCACCTTATTTAATTTGGCTAAACTATAACGAATAGGAAGAACTTTATTTTTGTTTCTCACAGAACCCTAATGATAGTCAAACCTGCATGGTGTGATAACATTGGTCCGCATCCACAGATCTGCTAGGGCAGGGCTTGTACACACAGACATTAGACATCCTTTGTTTTGCACCCTCCTTTTCTTCTTCAGCAGTCATTCAATGACAAGCGTAAAAAGAACCTCTTTTCTCGAAAATTTCCATTCTACAAGAACAAGGACCAGAGTGAAATGGAAACCAGTGATGTTGACCGTAAGTATATAGAATGCAGCAGGGCATGCAGTGAAATGCCTTACTGGTTTGCAATGTGGTGCAGAGGAGGTGTTTCCAAGAGCAGTGACTGGTTGTCATATTAATTGAACAATTTAATAATTTAAAAAAAAATTAGTAGGAAAAAAGTTGCTAAAATATTATAGTGCATCCTTGACAAGCAGGGCTTTGGTGGCATCGTAATTGTGGTGCAGGTATGACGCTTCATATTTATGGCAGTTTAAAGCATGCACTGTAATATGGGCAATGTGTTTGTCCAGTACTTGCAACCAAACCTTCAGTTCAGCTGTTTATATTTCAGAATACTAGCACAAATTGGTGTGGAGAAGTTTAAAACAAAGATTTCAACAATTGTCGTGCTTTACTTAACCACACAATTAATTGGTTGTCATGTATTTAGACATGTTGAAATGTTCACCTGTTACTGTGCAAGGAGATGCCTCTCCCCTGTGGCTCCATTTTGAATATATTACTGACAAATGTTCTCTCTGTGATTATCTCTTTGTTTTTTGCTTGCTCTCTGGGACCACAGGAGATCCCTGACGACATGGGATCAAAAGGCCTGAGTAAGTGACCAAGATAAAAAAAACGAAAACAGAAGAAAAACTCAACTCCAGATATGCAGACCTTTTATTTGTTTATGATTATCCAATTTGTAATTTTTGATTTAAACTGGTTATTCTTTTCCTTTTTACTTACTAATTTGTAAGTAAACTCACGTTACATAGTTACATAGTTAAATTGGGTTGAAAAACGACAAAGTCCATCAAGTTCAACCCCTCTAAATGAAAACCCAGCATCCATACACACCCCTCCCTACTTTTACATAAATTCTATATACCCATACCTATACTAACTATAAAGCTTAGTATCACAATAGCCTTTGATATTATGTCTGTCCACAAAATCATCCAAGCCATTCTTAAAGGACCAGTAACACCAAAATTTTTTTTTAAAAAAAATTGGTTAGTATACATCCAAAAATAAACACAAACACAAATTAAACTTTTAAATTGCAAAGCCTTTATTAAAAAATAACTTACTGAAACTCCATTTACGGTCCTTTTGAGAAAAGGTAACACGGCAACCATCTATCCTGCAGCAGTTGATTTCTTCTCCCTGGCTATCTTTCCTGGCCGCCCTATGTCTGGCGCGCTCTTCTCTGCCGGCAAGATTGACAGCCAGCTTCTTCTTCTTCTCCTCCAGGCAATTCTTTATGCGACAGTACTGGTCTATGGAGCAGTCGTGGTTGGCACGAAATTGGCGTGTGCTGTCCTATGCCATACCCTTTCTTTGCAGGATCAGGACGATTTCCTTCTCACTGTCCCAGCGGAGACGTTTCCTTTCCTCCCTTGTCGCTCTGAGCAGTGAGACTGACACGGACTACACGGCGCACAGGACACACATTACAGCGAGGAATTGTAAATTGTAGCCCGGATCTGCCAGCACTTGCGCAGGAAAAAAATTCCAAAATCACATGGGGTAACTCTACAGACCTTGCTCCGGCTACCAGCTAGGTTGGTATAAGAGAGATATATATCAACAACTGACCAGACAGGAGCACGCCCCCAACCCGACGCTTTATTGGTACTAATGAACAAATTGTGCGCATCGCTCTTCTATGCGCAAGCGCTGGCAGATCCTTGCTACAATTTACAATTCCTCGCTGTAATGTGTGTCCTGTGCGCCGTGTAGTCTGTGTCAGTCTCACTGCTCAGAGCGACAAGGGAGGAAAGGAAACGTCTCCGCTGGAACAGTCAGAAGGAAATCGTCCTGATCCTGCAAAGAAAGGGTATGGCATTGGACAGCACACGCCGAATTCGTGCCAACCACGACTGCTCCATAGACTAGTACCAGTACTGTCGCATAAAGAATTGCCTGGAGGAGGAGAAGAAGAAGAAGCTGGCTGTCAATCTTGCCGGCAGAGAAGAGCGCGCCAGACATAGGGCGGCCAGGAGGGATAGCCAGGGAGAAGAAATCAACTGCTGCAGGATGGATGGTTGCCGTGTCACCTTTTCTCAAGAGGACCGGAAGTGGAGTTTCAGTAAGTTATTTTTTAATAAAGGCTTTGCAATTTAAAATTTTTGGTGTTACTGGTCCTTTAAAGGCATTAACTGAATCAGCCATCACAACATCACCCGGCAGGGCATTCCACAACCTCATTGTCCTGACTGTGAAGAACCCCCTACGTTGCTTCAAATGAAAGTTCTTTTCTTCTAGTCTAAAGGGGGTGGCCTCTGGTACAGTGATCCACTTTATGGGTAAAAAGGTCCCCTGCTATTTGCCTATAATGTCCTCTAATGTACTTGTAAAGTGTAATCATGTCCCCTCGCACGCACCTTTTTTCCAGAGAAAACAACCCCAACCTTGACAGTCTACCCTCATAATTTGTCTTACATCCCTCTAACCAATTTAGTTGCACGTCTCTGCACTCTCTCCAGCTCATTTATATCCCTCTTAAGGACTGGAGTCCAAAACTGCACTGCATACTCCAAATGAGGCCTCACCAGGGACCTATAAAGAGGCATAATTATGTTTTCATGCCCTTTTTATGCAAGACAGAACTTTATTTGCTTTAGTAGCCACAGAATGACACTGCCCAGAATTAGACAACTTGTTATCTACAAAAACCTAGATCCATCTCAGTTAAGCAAACTCCCAACTCATTGCCATTTAGTGTATAATTTGCATTTATATTTTTTTTGCCAAAGTGCATAACCTTGCATTTATCAACATTTAACCTCATTTTCCAGTTTGCTGCCCAGTTTCCCAACTTAGACAAATCACTCTGCAAAGTGGCAGCATCCTGCATGGAACCTATAGTTCTGCACAATTTAATCATCTGCAAAAATAGAAACAGTACTTTCAATGCCCACCTCCAGGTCATTAATAAACAAGTTGAAAAGCAAGGGACCTAGTACAGAGCCCTGCGGTACTCCAATGGTCCAATTAGAAAATGTTCCATTTACCACAACTCTTTGTAGTCTATCTTTTAGCCAGTTCTCTATCCAGGTACAAATACTATGTTCCAGGCCAACATTCCTTAATTTAACCAGTAACCTTTTGTGTGGCACTGTATCAAATGCTTTAGCAAAGTCTAAGTAAATCACATCCACTGCCATCCCAGAATCGAGGTCTCTACTTACTTTCTCATAAAAAGAAATTAAGTTAGTCTGGCAAGATCTATTACGCATAACACCATGCTGGCACAAACTCATAGTATTATGATTTGCTATGAAGTCCAGTATCTTATCCTTTATTAACCCTTCGAAAAGCTTTCCTACCACTGACGTCAGACTAACTGGCCTATAGTTTTGAGGCTGAGAACGGGATCCTTGGTGATAATTTGGAGGCGCCTGCGATAGAAGTAGCTGTTTTTTTTTTTAAATCTGAAATAATGTGTGAATTTCTAAAAGGAATAACAAAGTACTGTAATCTTTAGTCAAAGTTGAAAACCTGGTTTCTACATGCATATAACGTTGTATAAAACTGGTTCAAAATCATTCACAGATACAATTAAATATGATGAATTGTTGGTTACTCTTAAGCACCTTGTGAAAACAATATTGAAAAAGGAACCCCTCTGTGTGGCTTCTGTTTTTGCTTATGGATGAACAGCTAGGCTGTATACATTTCCCATTTAGAATGACTATATTATATTAATATTTATAATACATTTGGAAACATAAATATATGATGTGGTTATTTTAAAAAGGTCACTCACTGTAAATGCCCGCAAATAGAATATTAAGTGCTGAAAGTTTATTTGTAATTGTTGAGCTTGCAGGCTCACCACAAGCTCCTCCTCACTCCCAAATTACGTCTGCTGTGTTTGTAATCCAACCTCAAAACCAAATCAGTGCTCTTGATTTACTCACTGTGTAAAAACATATGTGTGTTTGTCAGATGTTAATCTAATTCTGTTACCTGATAAATGTTGAGGTGTGTGCACAAGCAAAGGTGGCTTTCTTAACATTAAGGGCAGAGACACACAGGGAGATTTAGTCACCCGGCGACTAAACTGCTCTTTTTTGGGCGACTAATTTTCCCAGCTAGAATCTAAATCACTGGTGGAATGGCACTCGGAGCGATCCGTTTTCTGAAGCTGCCAGAAGTTTCTTCGTGAGGCAATTTCGGTCGATTTCAGAAAACGAAACGCTCAGAGTGCCATCCCGTCGTCGATTTAGATTCTAGCCAGCGGGAAGGCTTTTCGGGGAGATTAGTCACCCGAAGAAGAGGCGATTTGTTGCTGGGCAACTAAATCTCCCCGAATCTTAGCGTGTGCCCTTCCCTAAGGGGCAGATTTATTAAGGTTTGAATAGTAAATTATAATTTTTGCAAAAAATTTTGGTCAAAACTCTCAAATTCAAATTGTGAATTACCCAAACTTGATTCGAATTTTAATTTGAATTCGAATTTTTAGTTTTAATAATAATTCGAATTTGATTATTCACCACCATAAACCTGTGGAGTTCATGTATAAGTCAATGGGAGAAATCCAGTGACCAATTTGAAGATATTAGCCTTCCTGACATTCAAGTTTTTTTTGGAGAAAAAACTTATTTGGGTTTAGTCTAATTCGATTCGCCTTTTTGCATTGTTAATATATATTCCAGTTTATTCGAGTATATATTCAATTTTACATCCCCTGATTTTAAGTTTTCTCTCATTTTACATTGTTGTATTAAGGTCCCACCTATATATTATGCATAATACATTTTCCTGGATTTTACACAATTTTTTTCTGGTCCCTTGAAAAATGTAAAATGGGGGTTCTACTGTATTTGATTTTTTTCTTAAATACCCTCCCAATCGAATTTTGAGTATATTCGAATTTATTAGAGTTAAAAAACTTGAATTCAAAATTCGACCTTTGATAAATGGGCCTCTAAATATTGCAGTTCCCATGCTCTGTCCTGTTAAAGTCCTGGAAAAGTGTTTTGTAGCAGTCTTTGCAAATAAGTTAGGATATATTTGCCCTCTGATGAAGTTCACAGCATTAATGGTACCTACACTAAGCCATATTTTATAAGCTTTAAATGTATTCCTTTCATATTTAGATACAGGAGAAAAGTATCACCAACATATATTCAGTGTAACTTTCCTATATAAGGGGAAATGTAATAAAAATTGCTAACGGAAAAACTATTCGCAATGCGAAAAGTTATGCCTTTGCGCGAACAAATTTTGCTTTGTGCGAATTTAATATAGCTTTTGCGTGCCCGGAAACTGTTTAGCGACCACTTCCGACAGTGAAAGACCATTTGCGAATTTTATAGTTTGCGCCAATGCGCAGTCAATGTAATAAAACTTCTTACTGAAAAAGTCGTTATGTTTGCTCCAAAAGATTACGACACCTTCAAGCACTTCTTATGAGTGCGCAATTAAAATTAGCAATGCGCAATTAAAATTCGCAATGCAATAACAGTTTAAGGAACAATATTACATTGCGAGATGTGGATTTTTAGTCTTATTGGTGCGAATTGTTTTGCTCTTTGCGACTTTTATTACATTCCCCTGTTAGTCTTGTATCATTTGCACTTTTACTGGTGTCATTAAATCATATTTAGAGCATTTAATTGTACAAAACATATAGCTTTGCTTATTATTCATTTCAATAATAAATTTAGAAAAATATATAAATATGACTACATGAAATGTGTGTGATACTTTCTCTTGAAATATGTTGTATGATTTCTGCCAATCATTGTCTGCTTCTTATATTTTTCAAACTCCCTGCTATTCATTGTTATTGAAAGTCATCTAATTTGCAAATATCTTTTTTTTATTTGGCTAACATTATAGTTTTTCAGTTGCAGTAACCAGTATTTTTCTTGAAGTGCCTCATATTTCCATTATATTGCATTTCAGAACATATAACCTCTAATGCCAGCGATAGTGAAAGTAGTTACCGTAAGTGTTTTTTGTTCCTTTCTTTAACTGCTCCTGTCTGACTATGCTTTTTTTTTTGTCATAACCTTCAATTATAATTGTTGCAGTAAAATTTTTAAAGGAACAGTAACATCAATAAATTAAAGTGGTTTAAAGTAATAACAATATAATTCAGTGTTGCCCTGCACTGGTAAAACTGGTGTATTTGCATCAGAAACACCACATCTACTGTAGATCATAGTTGTGTTATCTATTATCCACTATTTAGGGCAGAGACACACGCTGCTATTTCGGGAGATTAGTCACCCAGCGAAAAATCGCTTCTTTGGGCGACTAATCTCCCCGAACTGACTTCCCGCCGGCTAGAATGTAAATCACCGGTGGGATGGCCACTTCGGAAAGCGAAGTGCTCCGAGTGCCATCCCGCCGGCCACTTAAATTCTAGCTGGTGGGAAGGCAGTTCGGGAAGATTAGTCGCCGGAAGAAGTGATTTGTCGCTAGGCGACTAATGTCCCGAAATAGCAATGTGTGTCTCTTCCCTTAACCCTTGCCATATAGCCTTTTTTCAATTTCCACCATTGCTACACAGCAGCTTGTTTATATAAACGATAGTAGTGTTTTTGAAGCAAACAGATCAGTTTTACCAATGCAGGGAAACAGTACATTATATTTTCATTACTTTAAATGCTTTAATTTTTTGGTGATACTGTTGTTCCTTTAAATCTTGAAAGGTTGATTTAGCATAATTGTTTAATTTTTCCCAAAGATAAAACTACTTGATAGCTTTTTTTTTCCTTCTTATGTGAGATGCAGCTACTACAAGTTGTTCTGTTATGGACATCTTGTTTAACAGATTGGTTTAAGGTTTCAGCCTTACTGTGTTTTTCTAATTCCTTTAATTCACTTCCAAAGAAATGTATTCTTATGGTTAAAAAAAAAATATTGACATTATTTTCATTATTTTTTACTGCTGTCTATTTTGAAAGTAATCTTAATTACAGATGAGTATGGATGTTCACAAGGTCTATTATTCCAATATCTATTTATAGCATGATATGCTTTGAAAAACTCACAAAAAATGTATCTCCAATCACTAAAATATTTCCTGCAGCGCAACGTTTGATATAGAAACCTATTTCTCTGGTTTCAAGCAAGCTTCCTTTAGATATAGTAACACATAAAAACAAAATCCCAGTTTATAGTCAAATTTGACCCCTCCACATTTTGTTTTTACAAATTGTGTAATATAAAAAAATGATTGCCCTTTATAAATAAAATTACTTTAAGGTGCAATCAGAATTGGATCAAAAGCCTAAGGATTATGTTAAATAAGAATCCTGAAGAAACTATTGGAATCCCAAAACAAATGATTGATTTAAGCTATTGTAGTAGGATTTTTTTTCATACTGCAGTGAGGTTTACAAAGCATATTTTGTATTTGAATTTGTTTGCATGGTCAAGTAATGGTGTTAAATTTACTTTTGCATGGCAATTTATTTGAATCTTACATACTTTTAAACAAAGTTAAAAGTTAAAACAGTTTCTTCAAAATAGCTTCCAATCTGTCCCAGTGTACTTTTTTTTTTATATTTTAAAAATTCAAGATTATCCACAATCTTTTGGGGTGTTTTTAATTTTTCTTAAAGGAGAAGGAAAGGCATCCTGCACTTGGGGGTGCCAGATGTTAGGCACCCCCATGTGATTGTATGGACTTACCTGAAACCCCGGGCCAGTGCTATCCGCAGAAAACTTCCCTGGCCCGGGGTTATACCAGTGAGCACCACGAGTGATTCTCTTCTGTCTCCCACTTTTTTTGCGCATGCGCAGTAGAACGAAAAGCTGAACTTTAACTAAAAAGTCGGCTATTTAGTTCAACTGCGCAGGCGTTTGCCCCAGGAAATTTGAAGAAAGAGGAATACGGAAGAGGATCACTCCATGGTGCTCACTGGTATAACACCGGGCCGGTGCAGTTTTCTGTTGATAGGAGCACCGGCCCCGGGTTTCAGGTAAGTCAATACAATCACTTGGGGGTGCCTAACATTTGGCACCCCCAAGTGCAGGATGCCTTTCCTTCTTCTTTAAGTAAAAGGAATGTCAACATTAAACAGTGTTGCTTCGTTGCTACTGAAAATAGCCAAGTATATATGAAGTAGTGCAAATTTTAAACAGAAAAAAAACAAAACAAAAATATATTTTGACCCCTATGTACATAACTAGTTAAACTGTTCCCCAGACACTCATTTTTGCACCAGAAGTCAGGTTTGTCATGTATAAAGTACATACATTATAATGTTGTTTTTAATTGCCAAAATGCAGTTTAAAACTGGTATAATACTTCTGATGAAATAGGCATTGAAGCAGAACATTCCCTTTACAAACTCCATGTTAGTACTTACCGGGTTAGCCCCTCCCCCATGCTCCAATCAGAAGGACCCTCCCCAAGTCTTTAAAGACCGGCCACACCCACCTACCGGCGTCTTTTTTTCTTTTTTTTTTTCCTTCTCATTTTGCTCTCATCGGAAGCAAAAATGGGTTTCTTTTAACATTGGGAAAGCATAGGCCTGCCCATAAGGCGTCCTAGGGACAGGGGTTTTTGGTCCATGGGACCTTTTGTTCCCCAGCACTCGGCTTCATATCCTGGAGTCTTCTGTGCTTCAGCTTCTGGATCAGGTAAGGCACTGGTGTGCAATGTTTGCTACTCCTGGTCTGCCTGTGTTTCAGTTGCGTTTCCATATTGCGGTCAGAGCATTCAACGGCAAGTGCTTGTCCCCCCCATCCGGTGTGCCCTCCTGACCTGCCCAAAAGGCGTCCAGGGGCAGTGGTTTATGTAGCCCCTACACACCCTTTATTTTTACGGATGGGCGAGGGAGGCGGCAGTTAGAGGGTCAGCCAATTATTAGGCATAATTAGATAGGGGCCTGAGCCTTACTGCCTCCTGTTTTATTTATGTTTTTTTTGTCTTTTAAATGGAGGGCAAGTTCCATGGCCAGCTGCCTCCCTCAGCAGACTTTCCTAAGGTAGAGGTCATTTAAAAAAAAAAAAATGCCTGCCTTATAGGTTTCAGCTAGAAACGGTGCATGGCTCTGTTAGGAGATACCAATTATCCAATTTGCCTCTGTGTAACCACAGCAGTTGCACAGACAGCAGATGAGTGTAATCAGCGGGTTCCACTGGTATAGTGACCCCCATTGAGCACATTCTGTTGATCAAAGCAAGTGGTTTGTGATTTCTAGGCTATGCATCATCTAAAAGTTACTGTAGATAAAAATAATTAAAAACAGTTTGATTGCAGTACCACTTTAATCCCCCCCCCATAGGGAACCAATAGAAGAGTGCTGTGCTGTAGATAGATGGGAATGTGTGCTGGAAACAAATTTAGAATTTTCTTTCATTGGGCAAAGTGTTATTTGCTTGGGTTTACATGCCCTTATAAAAGTATGTTCAGCACAAGCTTTATTTATTGAACAAGGAGAGGGCATACTGCCCTTTTATATTTGGCTTGCAGATATCCACTGTATTACTTACAATTTATATGTGCAGGGTTGGAAATGCAAAATTATTTCAATTGAGCATTTAAACATGACTCTGCATGACACTTGGGTAAGGGAACAGAGGTTTTACAACATAATGTGATAGTTTATGAAAGTTTATATTTTTCTATTAAGGTTATGATTCAAAATAAATATACAAGAGCCATGCATATCCTGTAAATTGTATCCTTATAAACTGTGCATAGGGATGTCATTGGTTATAACTGGTGCTCAGATATGCAATTTGTGTTGCATGACTCATTTGGGAAAATGTAATAAAAGTCGGTAACTGGAAAAATATTTGCAATGCGAAAAGTTACGCCTCTGTGCGAACAAATTTGCCTTTGTGCGAATTTATTATAGCTTTTGCGAACCCGGGAGCTGTTTAGCGACCACTTCCGACAGTGAAGAAGGTTTGGGAATTTTATAGTTAGCGCCAGTGCGCAGTGAATGTAATAAAACTTCTTACTGAGAAAGTCGTTATGTTTGCTCCAAAAGATTACGACACCTTCAAGAACTTCTTAAAAGTGGGCAATGCGCAATTAAAATTCGCAATGCGCAATTAAAATTTGCAATGCAAGGAAGAGTATTACATTGCAAGATGAGACTTTTTATTCTTATTTGTGCTAATAGTTTTGCTCTTTGCGACTTTTATTACATTCCCTCAATAATGTATTACATAAAATATACTCCTTGCTATACATGGGGTATTACAAGGCATCTTGTAGTTCCAACGCCTTCTGCCTCATGCCTTTTATATGGGCATGGAACTCGCTGGTGCTTTATAATATTTTCATAGTTTACAGCAGTGGGCACATCACTCTCTATTATATGTTGACACAATTTGCACAAGAGGATTCACAGTGTAAAACAGAAATGGGGAAGATTTTTCTCTGAAAACAGAAGAATTAAGGGTGATGGCAACAAAAAATAAAATTGCCCTTCTTACAGGCAACTACAAATACCTGAAAATACACTTGTTAATCAGAAACGGCAGTAGGTGTGGGTAAAACATTTGAATCGCATAAAATTTCCTGCGTGCATATTTTACTCAATGCGGTTGAAATATTTTATCCACTATGATTGTTGTTCTATGTGTGCCATCACCCTGTTGGCATTCCATATTACTTCTCAAACCCTGACAAAAGTATGGCTCTGATTGTTTGTGGCATGTTAGTTCAAGTGTTTGCTGCTGCTTGGTAAATGCCTCCTGTTATTGTTTATGCTGCCTAATTACCATTATCATTGATTAATGATCTGACAAAATAATACATTTTTTATTTTGATCAAAGTCTGGAACCTTTAGTATTGAGTAACATCGCCTGCTAAGTACATTTTACTGGCTGTGGCCAGCTTCTTGTATTTATAGAAACAGGAGTAGTGTTTTGTCTACAGTATGTTTTATATTCGTAAAACATTTTTGTTGGCGCTTTCTATCTCTCAATTTCTGTTCCAATAATATCAAAGTATTTGGGCAGAATTCTAGACGGAGACAGTAACCTTGCCTACTGCCATTAAGGCAATCAGTAGTATCACTGAGTCTCCTCCCAAAACCAAAGCTGGGAGAGTTACAGTTCAGTTTTTCTGCAATTTAAACATTTTCTTTGCTATGGCTTCCAGAGATGTATTGAATATATCCTATTTTGCATGGCGAACATATGTGAAATATTTTCATGGATAGGAATTCATTGTAAAACAAAGTTGTAATACGAATACTTACAACAAATTTTCTTTCCATAGGTGGCCAAGAAGAATATGTATTATCATATGAGCCAGTCAACCAACAAGAAGGTTTGTATAAAGAAAACCACGGATATGTATCCATAATGACTGCATGCTATTGTGCTGTACTTGTAGATAGTCTATTTCTTCCAGCAACACTTTTAAATATATACACTCTACGTGCGCTTTACCTCTGACAACTAGAATGTCAAATACATTACTTTCATATACGTTATTGAAGACACATTTCAAATAATGGCCAATGTTCAGATAACTGACGATCGCAAACAAAAATTAACAGAAAAATAGCCATTTAGTGTGGCCCATCATACAGTAGCCCTCTGTTCTGCCTGTGGGCCACATTGTATCGACCTGTGTATGAATGGCTGCCTTAAGAGTCTTAAACAGAATCTTTATGAAAATGATAACCAGCATCTTGTTCTTGAAGTATGATTGGAATAAATATTAACAAGGAATCGGGCTTACTGATAAAATAGGAGAGAGTTCACATGAACACCAGAAAATCACTGCACCATTCAAGCTCATAGATGGCAATAGACTTTTCAAATTTAAGACAGTCACATAATTTCAGTTACTCTGTGCCTAAAGACAAAAAAATAGTAATATTAATATTATCCTCAGAGTATGTTAAAGCCTTATGATTTTTAAAAAAAATTATTTTTATTATAATAGTAAACTACGCACGACCAGTCATAATTTTGGGGCCAACAAAAGACCGGATAAATGATGACCTGATCTCAGAATTTCCAGAAAAATTTGGATCTTGTGTACCACGTAAGTGTAACACTTATTTATTTATTTATTTGCTGCACATGCCCATTATACCTTTAGGGGTGTATTTTTTAACAGTGGAGACAAACATGTTGCCCATAGCAACCAATCAAACCAATTTAGAGTTAAACAGTCACTTGCAAGTTAGAAAACAAAAGCACCAAGATCTGATTGGTTGCTGCGGATAACATCATCAGTGCTGTTTGCTCCAGTGTTAGTAAATATGTCAGACACAGTATGGCAGGTTCCCATGGAATAAGTGTCAGGATATTAAAAGTCTCTTCAGGGAACAGTTCAGTGTGAAAATAAAAATTGTGCAAATAGATAGGCTGTGCAAAATAAAAAATCTTTCTAATATAGTTAGTTAGCCAAAAATGTAATATATAAAGGCTGGAGTGACTGGATGTCTAATAAAACAGCCAGAATCCAACTTCCTGCTTTTCAGCTCTATAACTCTGAGTTAGTCAGCGACTTGAAGGGAGGCCACATGATACATTTCTGTTCAGTGAGTTTGTAATTGATCCTCAGCATTCAGCTCAGATTCAAAAGCAACAGATATGACCCATGTGCCCCCCCTCTCAAGTCTCTGATTGGTTACTGCCTGGTAACCAGGGTAACCTGTCAGTGTAAACCAAGAGAGCTGAAAAGCAGGAAGTCGTGTTCTGACATTAGACATCAAGTCACTCCACCCTTTATACATTACATTTTTGGCTAACTAACTATATTAGAAACATGTTTTATTTTGCACAGCCTATCTATTTACCCAGTTTTTATTTTTACACTGAACAATTCCTTTAAAGAAAAATTGCTTTTCTTTCATCCAGCAGCAAAAAGTTGAAAAGTGAAGGTATTTTTCAAAAATAGCTTTCAGCAGCAATAACAATTCTGCAATAAGACAATGGTAGCATAATATAGACCTCTGAGCAGGTAACTTAGTGTGTACATATACATAGATTTCTATATGTAGGGTTGCCAGATCCAGACTCTCTCTCACTCGCTCTCTGTTAGAGCTCCTGAGAGACTGGGTTTTAAGGACTACTGATTGCTGCATTATACTGAGCAAAGTATTGATGATCATAATCTCCCTTATAGTACTATAAAGCGATAGTGAACCAATAAAACCATAAGAGTATAGAAATGGTATAATTCCGATTGCTTACAGCTTCAGATGTCATTAAGCATAATGAAGACCAATAAACTTGAATAGGTTACTGCTCAATTTACCCATGTGATCTTGAAATCTAAAACCCAATTTTCCCTCAACAGATACAACAAGACCTAAGAGAGACTATGAAAAGGATGGAAGAGATTACCATTTTATGACTTCCCGAGAGCAGATGGAAAAGGATATCCAGGATCACAAGTTCATCGAAGCTGGACAGTACAATGCCCACCTCTATGGAACAAGTGTTCATTCTGTGAAAGAAGTAGCAGAGCGGGTAAGATACCCATGTATTCATATTGTAAAAATATACTGTGAAATAACTCGTTTTTAGATTAATTTGGGTTATTTTCTCTTTTAGGGTAAACACTGCATTCTTGATGTATCTGGCAATGCAATCAAAAGATTACAAATAGCACAACTCTACCCAATCGCAATCTTCATCAAGCCTAAATCTGTGGAAAACATAATGTAAGTCTTGTTATTCCTTTTGTTATCATTATTTAGTTTATTCTGTAGTTTGGTTAAGTTAACAAACAATACAACATCAAAATCTTAGGGCTCTGCACAACCTAAACACTGCACTAGAAGCACGTGAAGTATTTTATTTTACACATGTCCACAACTGGAGCAATATAAATAAACCATGATTTCAGTTTAGATGCTTTAGTTATAGCCCTCAGGTTGAATGCAACAGAAGATTGTATTTTTTTCTAAACGCTTTCCCAAAAATGTCCACCTCTCTATCTCTCTCTCTTGTAAAACAGAGAAATGAGCAAACGAGTAACAGAGGAACAAGGCCGCAAGACATACGAGAGAGCTCTGAAACTAGAACAGGAATTCACAGAGCATTTTACAGGTCTGTATGTTTAATATGTGTGCCCAGCTCTACATTAGTCATAGGTTTCAGTTGCTTCATTTTTTTTTTTTTTATGGTGTAATATTCTTTGACGCAAACCATAGCAGAAACAAATTGCTTTATGCTGTACAAACTGAGACAATAACAATTAAGTTATCCTACAAGTGACTTTCCCTGGGTCTCCATTATCAGCACCAGGGGCGTAACTACAAAGGAAGCAGACCTTGCGGCTGCACGGTGGCCCAGGAGGTATAGGGGACGCCATGAGACCCTACTTAATGAGTATATCAATCTTAATCAATATATATTGCTAAAACATGTCAACCTCTAGACATAAAATAAATCAGCTGTGGGGTCCAGTAACATCTAGTTATGCCACTGATCAGCACATGTGAACCTGAACCTTGTGCATATATTGTAATCTGTTCTACTCCCTCCTAGTAATCGGCAGACCTACCTCAGTGGTTAGCTGTTCCCTATCCATTATTAGCCCTCCTGCATGCTCTCAGACCTGCAACCTGATTTGCATTTCATGGGTTAGGGTTGGGTGCTGATTTAGTTAGTTAGTTTAGGGTTGAGGTTTTCCTGACCCCCACATTGTTGGTTGGGGTCTGTGTCTCCTTCCCATATCTCCTCCCTCAGTTGTTGCATGATAGAACAGTATTTTTCAAGTTAATGTAAACACAGATCCTAAAATTTTGGGTTTTTTGCCTTTTAGCAATTGTGCAGGGAGACACTTTGGAGGAAATCTACAACCAGATCAAGCAGATAATTGAAGAACAATCTAGCGCCCTCATCTGGGTTCCAGCTAAGGAGAAGTTATGAAAATAAAGAGCCAAGTTCAAAAGCCCATGCCGCTGCCTGACAAAACGTCTTTCTCATAGGGGTGGGCACACTTAAAAGGGAAGCTTCCCTCCACTTATTTAAAGCTGTTCCTTCCACCTTTAAGTTATATTGTCACATCCTAGCTTATATATATATATATATATATATATATATATATATATATATATATATATATATATATCATTTGTTTTTGTTGGTTTTTTGCTTCGTTTTATTTTGTTTTTAAAGGTGGAAAGGCCCGACCAGTTATTAAAATGTTATAATGGTGAGGAAAATCCTTAATGTTTAAGGGAAAGTGTTTTAACACATTTTTAGAAAAAAAAAAGCTTTACAAACCATGTTGAAAAGAATAATAAGTGGTCTTAACTTTATATATTATGAGCATTTTTGCACAATTTGCTTTTAATAGCATGGTTTGGCCTATGCATTTTTGTGTTTGTTTTAATAAAAGCTATTCTTGTTGTCTCTGTAGGCAGTAAACACACCTCTTGTTTTCCTTACTTATACATTTGAAACCCATGGCCTGTAATGGCATTTTTCATGATTCAATTTGAATTGCAGTTAGCTTTGAAGCCATTTCCACTGCCGCAGTTGTTTTTCGGAACCATTTTTAGCAGTTTTAAGGGCCATTGCTTAAGCAGTGTGTTGATGGGCACTTCATGTTTCCATGATAAAAATGCCCTTGCTCACCCCACATCACTTTCCATTTTGCTGCATAGAAAATTTTGCAAGTAAGCTGCAAAAAGCTGCATATACTGTGCCCGTAACATTTTTTATTTTTTCTTGCCCAGTTTCTCCAGTGATACAATTTTAATTAAATTCTATTTAAAGAGTCTGAAATGTTTTTATACTGGTAATATTTCTCATAAAGGAGAATCACTTCAGGTAATTAGCATAGCCTCTTTACTGTCCAGTAATGTATATAGCACTACAGATGACCTCTCTGTCACATTTGGGGAAAAAATGGATACCTAGACTTATTGCTGTAAGTGTATTCTTAGATAAGAGATTTTAATATTTTACCCACAATAACTGCCTATTTTGTTATAAAAGAAATATATATATTAAACATTCATTAAAACTCTAACAATGGAAGTACTTTTCTTTAAATAAAGATAAATAGTAAAAATATTTTTTTTTCCACCAGCTGATTTTTTTTTTTCATTGTCTTTGGAAACACAAAGTGCAATGTAACTTCCACGTGAACAAAGCTTTTTGTTGGCAGCATATATTGATGCTGTGTTAAAGGAAAGGTAGCTGCTTAATTAAATATAGGCATGTTCTCCTCTTTTCTGAAGTCTCTAGTGTTTTATTTCTATGTAATATGCATGTGTTTTACCCTGTGTGATTTTTGAGTTTTTATGTACATGTTCACCTAGAGAATGCATGTGATACATCCATGAAGACTCTAATTTATGTCCAAGCTGAGTTTCATGGATGCATTGGGGGGGGGTTAAATAAAAATTACAGATTTACAAAATACATTGTGTGGTACTGACACATTTGCTTGTTTTTTGGATTGGTTTATAAGAAAAATATTAAACATGCTTTTTAGTCTCATTAAACCTCAACCAAATGAGCATTCGTTTGTAATGAACATCATTATTCATTCCATTTGTCAGAAAGAGGAGAACACCTAATAAACTTTTATTAAACAACCGAAAAATGTGTGTGTGTCATATTTTAGGGCTGATCAATCAACCTGCAGAAAGTAATTTACCTCTGTTACACCTGTCACTGTGTATACTTGGGGGCAGATTTATTAAGGGTTGAATAGTAAATTTGAATTTTCGAATTGTTTTTGTGTCAAAATTCACTCATTCTAATTATAATCTAGAATCTAAATTCGAATGTGAGATTTATCACACCTCTGGAAACCTCTGGAAACCTCTGGAAACCTTTATGATTTGAATGTTCGCCACCTTAAACCTGCAGAGTTCATTTACAAGTCAATCGCAGTGGTCAGTCGAACCATTCGAATGTTAAAGGGATACTGTCATGGGAATTTTTTTTTTTTTTTTGATTTCGGCGCTGAAATCAGTTTCTCAAAAGAGCAAACATATTTTTTTATATTTAATTTTGAAATCGGACATGGGGCTAGACATATTGTCAGTTTTCCAGCTGCCCCAGTCATGTGACTTGTGCTCTGATAAACATCAGTCACTCTTTACTGCTGTACTGCAAGTTGGAGTGATATCTCCCCTCCCCCCCCCCCCCAGCAGCCTAACAACAGAACAATTGGAAGGTAACCAGATAGCAGCTCCCTAACACAAGATACCAGCTGCCTGGTACATATAAAACAGTACTCAATAGTAAAATCTAGGTCCCACTGCAACATAAATAGTTACATTGAGTAGGAGAAACAACAGCCTGCCAGAAAGCAGTTCCATCCTAAAGTGCTGGCTCTTTCTGAAAGCACATGACCAGGCAAAATAACCTGAGATGGCTCCTACACACCAATATTATAGCTAAAAAAATATATACTTGCTGGTGCAGGAATGCAATTTTATATGGTAGGGTGAATTATTTGCAGTATGTGTAATTTTGAAATAAAAACAACATAATAAAAATAATAACAGAATCCCTTTAATTGCCTTCCTAACATTCAAGTTTTTTTCATGGGGAAAACTAGATTCAAATTCCATTCTAATTTGATTGGAATTTTCGGGTCAGGACTATTCAATCGAATATTAGACGTTAACATTTTTTTCTTAAATAACCTCACATACATTTGTCATTTGCTAAATCTGCCCATTAATATATCACATATGAGCAACACTTTAAAGAGATTATTTTATTTCAGGCATAACGTTTGTAAAATGGGTTAAATATTTTCACACATTATCAGCCTGAAAGCTGGTTGTTTAATGGTTAAATCCACTGCCACCTTTGTCCTAAGCTTCCAGGTATTGATAGGTTTTATTACAACAGCATGAAGAGGCCTAAGGCTTTCTAAAGGTTACACAAGAGTATGCGGGTCCATGTAAAAGACTCTGCTTTCTTATTAGTAGTTTATTTATCTGAATGCATAACCTGGCCAGTAGAGGGCAGACCTGTTCAGTTACCTTTATTTAAAAACTGGTGATCTGTATAACTCTGTTCTTTTTCGAAAAAATCTGAAGGAAGTGGCAGGCTGAAGCTCCTACTGAAATGATCTGGAAAATTGTATTTATCCTTTTCTACTTTCAAAGAAGTAAGTGCTTCATCTTCTCTGTTTTCTCCGTTTCTCAACCTTATAGTTTTAGATCTTTCCTTTTCTTTATTGGGCAGTGTGTAATGAAAAGTCGTAGCAGTAGAAGCAAATGAAAAAGCATTTTTTCAGCATTTTCTTAAAAGGATTTTAAGCTGATCACGGGTATCTTTCATTCGACACCCTTAAACTGTAGTAGTTAACAGCAGCCTGAAAACTAAAGGGTAATTGAACTTTTTATTTATATGGGGATTGTTTGACCTTAAACTAATATGAAAATGCTCTTCTGAACTTGAATTGTACAAGTATTTAGACTGACTCAGTTTTAAATGCTTAGGGGCTAAATGTATTTTCTTGACTTTAAAACATGTTGAATAGATTATATTCAACTGCTCTGAGCAGTCAAATCCCTTTCTGTTTTTTTGGGTTTTTTTGCAGCTCGGCTGTGTCTTAACCACCCCCCAAAAAAAATATGAATTCCTTATTTTCTGATACAAGGCAATGGGGGCTTAAGGAATTGTATAAACTCTTTCCCACACTTGCCGAAGCAGTTTGGATTAATAGTTAAACCAGTTTAGGAACAGTCACTTTTGAATAGAGACTGACTTGTATGTTAGAAACCCCTAACCAGTGGCGTAACTAGATGATTACTTGGACCCACAGCAAATTTTTTTTCAGGCCCTCAAAATGTTGACTTGTTTTACCAATATTTATTGAAACTGTATATGAAGTATTGAAACATTTAGAGTTCACCATTTGTGAACAATGGTGCTTTGGTATACAATGAAATGGTTAAATGCATTAAATGAGTTTAGATGACTTTAGGTAACACAGTTTCTTTCGTTTTGACACATTTAACACACAAATCCAAGTGGCTTCATCTGTATGTTATAGAATGGCCAATTCTAAGTGACTTTTCAGTTGGTTTTCATTATTTACTTTTTGTAGTCTCTTAAAGTATTGGCCTTTTTCTTCTCTTTCCATCTTTGAAATGGGGGGGGTCACTGACCCCATCTAAAAACAAATGCTCTGCAATGCTACAAATTTAGACTTATTGCTACTTTTTACTGCTCATCTTTCTATTCAGGCTTCTCCTGTTCCAATCCCAGTCTCATAATCAAATCATTGCGTGGTTGCTAGGGTAATTTGGATCCTAGCAGCCAGATTGCTGAAATAGTAAATTGTAGAGCTGCTGAATAAAAAGCTAAACAACTCAAAAACCACAAAAAATGAAAACCAATTGCAAATTGTCATAGAATTCCACTCTCTATATCATACTAAAAGTTAACTCAAAGGTGGGCACCCCTGTAATTGTATTTGAGGAATGTAGTGGATGATTTCTTGATCTTCCTACTAATACATTACTCAAATAGCCTTTGTCAGTTTATATAAACCTTTTCATATACATCATCCCTATACATATTTTGTTATGCTTAAACTAGAGGTTTTCTTTTACTGCTGCTTCCTGCCCTTAACCTGATTCATCTTTGTATGTTAGCCCATTAATACAGGGTGTTTTTATTTTTATCACCTACATAGAAAGACTAAAGAAAGAAAGATCCCAAGTAAAACACAAACAATGCCCTATATTTTCTTGAACAGATACCATAAAAATATAGCTAACATACGTACACTCCTCTACTAAGTGCAATTAAACATTGTTTCTTTAGGAATCATGTAAATACAAGGTGCAATTAATGTGTCAGAACTGAATCAGTACTGGTATATAGAAACCCATAAAGCTTCATTTAGTCATATAAATAGAAATCTTCTTGTCTGGCAGTGACTATACATGGGGAAAGCAACTCATTTAACTGTTCTCTTGGAGGGCCCCTGTAGACATATTAACTGTGAGCTGCATGTATAGCTTTATATGGTCCAAGGCCAACAAGCTTTTCCACTTGAGCCGATCTGCTGGGCCCATACATACAACTTTGGCAAGAGTCCTAGTTGCCATGGAGGCATGGATTGTTACTTATATGAGACATAAAAACATGTTTTTATACAAATACAGCATGTTCTTTATAGGTTTGCCAGTTGTACTCTTATACAAAAAAGTACCTTTTCTCATATATATTTTACTTAGTTCATTTTTTCTTGTTCTAAATCTAAATCATTGTAATATTATTTGTACTATCTGAGCTTTGCAATAATGTTGTTAGATAGGATTTTAGGGTTTAAGGCTCTGTTTCAGGTTATGTGAATGATTATGGTATTTATTAGTCTTTGTGCCAATATTCCATACATGTCCTGAAAAATATTAGCTTTTAGCTTAAAAAAAAAAGTTGTCGCTATGTAACTCACGATTTTTTTTATAACCATAAACTAACAAAAAATAAAACCGTTGCCTCCTACCAAAATTATAAAGCATCCTCTGTTGCAGTCCGGCTTCTTGCCAGAATGTTGAATAAATACTAGTTTTACTGCCATGTTAGATGTATCTCTCCTTTTCTTCCATCACTCCCAACTGCCTTAGGGTTTTACTTTTGCTGTAGCTTATATTTACTTTGAAAATGATCTCATTTTAACTGAAAACATTGCATTTCATATTGCCTTTACTATTTTTTTTAAATACGCAAGCTTGTGCTAGCATAGTGCACATTTTACAGAATGATTATACAGTGCAAATTATTTTCATCAACATCACAATTTAATGGGCTGCTATGCCTATGTTAATAAATAACTATATTGTGACCCAGGACTAGGTATCTGCCATTATGATTGGCTTTTCGTAGACAATGTACTAAACCCCTGACACAAAGCTGCGTTTTTGATACATTATTTTAGACTTCAGAATTTTTAATTGAATGTGTTTAGAAAATTATTTTCTTGGGATAATGTTTCCATTTTTATATTCTCTACCCTTTAATAGACATCTCAGTGTAAGGCAATTGTGATTTTAGGCTATAATGGGTTTGAAACAGTCATATCAAAAATCAATTGCGATGAGTCTTGGGATGAGGGATTTCACCTTGTTTCGAAAAGAAAAAAAATCCATAGACTATAATGGATAGTAAGATAAATGTTGCCCAAAATAAGTGCCCATTGACTTTAATGATTTTGGCGACTTTATTGCCACTTTGTAAATGTTTCGCGAGACAAAATTGGGTCAGATTTTCCCATTGTTGACACTACCTAGCTTTCTAAAACAGAGTTATACACACAATAGGACATCCATTTGAGATAGAGTTGTGGGAAGCTTGTTGGACAATGGCTACTTCAGTCAGAAGTCATTTAGTCCAAATTTTAACAAACAAAACAAATTTAAAAAATAAAGTTCCATTGCCTTAAAGGAAAACTATACCCCCAAAATGAATACTTAAGCAACAGATAGTTTATATCAAATTGAATGACATATTAAAGAATCTTACCAAACTGGAATATATATTTACATAAATATTGCTCTTTTACATCTCTTGCCTTGAACCACCATTTCGTGACTCTATCTGTGCTGCCTCAGAGATCACCTGACCAGAAATACTACAACACTAACTGTAACAGGAAGAAGTGAGGAAGCAAAAGGCAGAACTCTGTCTGTTAATTGGCTCATGTGACCTTACATGTGGTTTGTATGTGTGCACATTGAATCGTACGATCTCAGGGGGCGACCCTTATTTTTTAAAATGGCAATTTTCTATTTATGATTACCCAATGGCACATACTACTAAAAAAGTATATTATTATGATAATGGTTCATTTACATGAAGCAGGGTTTTACATATGAGCTGTTTTACTCAGTATCTTTTAATAGAGACCTACATTGTTTGGGGGGTATAGTTTTCCTTTAAGGCAACAAAACAGGATTTAGAGGCTTGCTTGCACCAAGAAACAAATGAACTGGGCTCCTGAAGAATGGAAAAACATATTGAAAACTGAAGAATAAAGTTTGACCTTTTTGGGTCATCACATTTAAGTTGTTGACATCATTGACCAGGCGAGAGAATGAAGTCTAAGGTTAAACATGGAGGAGGTAATGTTTTGGTTTGGGAGTGTTTTGCTGGTTCTGATACCATGCCTGAAGCAGGGACTTAAGCTGTCCAGAAAGATTGCATTTTATAACCTGCTTAGCCAATAAAAGGTATGACCCACTCTTGAATTTCTGGTTTGAACCTAACATGTTACAACACTCTATTTGCTGGTTCTAAAGCTGGGGACTGGCATAAAGTGACTGAATTCCAAAGACTGACAAGACCTGTTAGTGCCTTGTTTTTGTACAATGTTATACATCATTTCTGTGATGTTGTGCACCCAGCAAATTTCAATTTAATGTGAGTGCCGCTCTCTATGGAGTATATTTATAATAGTGGTACTGTATGTTAGGTACCAAATGTTCCTTGGTGCGCAATACAAAGGCCCAATGCCACAATCCAAATTATTGGTTTTTGTTTGAGCTTCCTTTTGCTCGTATTGCATTTGTGAATGACTCCCTAGGCCCTAAATTCAATTTCAGCAGGAGGTTAGATTGTGGACCTTTTCGCCCTTTGGTTGTAAGTAGAGCACTGTGGAATATGTTGGGCTTTATAAAATGCGTGATCATAATAATATGTTTTGGTTCTAAACCTATGTTTTAATTGGCTAACGTTTTCTAAAACAGAAGTCTATGAGAAAGGAAAGTCTAATGAGGGACTATGGACTGGAATATTTTATGATCAATTAAAGGACAACCACTACAGGCCACTGCTGATCCTCTAAATGGTTTCTATGGGTAGATTAACATAAACTAGCTGCTATTTGCATAATATGAATATTAATGCTCCCATGGGGGAAGTGACCGATACACAGTTGCCGTGTATTTGCTCAAAACTTATTTTAAATATTGTTAGGGAGCTAAAAAGGTTTCCTGCGTGACCCACTAATATTTGTTGACACTAGGGACAATCATGAAAGTGTGCAATATATGTATAGCAATGTTAAATGATAACTTTCCTATAGATATTAACATCCTAACTTTAAAAGATGCAAAGCATACTTGCTTCTATTTGCTTTGTGCAACATTTGCTATACTTATGAATTATTCACTTTTCTTAGAAAAAACTGAGAAAAAAATTCCTTTAGGTGATAAGGCTGATAAGTTACTTGGGTTAAAGAATGACTCTATAACTTGTGGTGCAGCCTAGAGTTTCCTCTTAAAGAGAGGATGAATATCCACATGGATTACCTCTACTGATCAGTTTCATTGATTCTGGTGGTTAAATAACTTCCTTGAATACTAAGGAAACAACCGTGTTATGATTTCTTGCTTGGGGATGATAAAATAGACAAAACCGTGCATATCATAGTAACCTTAGATTGCAATTGACTGAATGAATACCCTAGTAGAATAGCTAGAGTTGCAGTCAGTTGGTAAAGCTCATTCATACATACAACTGATGCACTTTGTTCACATCTGTGTCATAAAAGCTTCTCTGTGATTTCTTAGGTGGAATTTGAACTGAAACATTCAGCACTTTTATTAAAACTACCTCATAGTAGTGCATAGAGGAGCAGCTCAATTGGTGGGGGGATGGTGGAATAATTGCATACTAAAGGAATACTTTTTTTTGGTTAAAAATGGCAGCATTAAAACCTTGCCATTAAATTAAACCTGGATTGGTAGTGGAATAATAAGTCCAATGGAAAGTTACATTTCAGGTACCATTGTGGTCATCCTGGTGTTGACATGGGGCATGCTTCTGGCCAGTGGCGTAACTTGATATTAAATTGTTGAGTTTTCACCGTTGTAAAATTGCCAGTTGTCTGCTACTTTGTAAATTTTTGGTCTCTTCCTCTGATTTATGGTTGTTAAAGGTGAACCTCAGTTTTCTAATTGTTATGAAACTATAACCTCTCTAATCATAAAGCCATTTTATAATATATGATGTTCTCTGTTTTACGGGAAAAATAAATGTTAATGAAACAATTCTATAAATGGAATTCTTACCATCAATTTACACCTAGATTGCTCACTTCATTAATAAATACTTTTATTATAAATACAAATTAATTGCTTGAATGTCTATTATTCAGCCTTTTTCTGTACAGTTACATAGTTAAGTCCAACCCCTCCAAATGAAAACCCAGCATCCATACACACACCCCTCCCTACTTTCACATAAATTCTATATACCCATACCTATACTAACTATAGAGTTTAGTATCACAATAGCCTTTGATATTATGTCTGTCCTAAAAATCATCCAAGCCATTCTTAAAGGCATTAACTGAATCAGCCATTACAACATCACCCGGCAGTGCATTCCACAACCTCACTGTCCTGACTGTGAAGAACCCCCTACGTTGCTTCAAATGAAAGTTCTTTTCTTCTAGTCTAAAGGGGTGGCCTCTGGTACGGTGATTTTATGGGTAAAAAGGTCCCCTGCCATTTGTCTATAATGTCCTATAATGTACTTGTAAAGTGTAATCATGTCCCCTCGCAAGTGCCTTTTAGAGATGAGTTCAGTATTATTAGTTATTACAAGTGAGTTATTCCTAGTAGGTTCTTGAACGAGCAGGAATAAAAAGTTGTCATTCAGCATATTTACAAACCTACTAGCTTTTTCTGTCTTAGCAACCCCATTACCCCAGTCAATGTCTGGATAATTGAAGTCACCCATAGCAACAACATGACCCAGCTGTGAAGCCGCTTGTATCTGCAAGAGTAGCTGGGCTTCATACTCAACACTTATATGAGGTGGTTTATAGCATGATCATTCTCTTTGTAACCTTTTGCCCAGTCAACATCAGTGTCGGACTGGCCCGGCGGGAAACCGGGAAAAAACCCGGTGGGCCCCGACCCCTAATGGGCCTCCGCCGGGCCAGACCCCTCTCCCGACAAGTTTGTTTAAAAAAAAAAGATTTCTATAGGCGCTGCGCCATCATACAGAGCTCTAAGCGGCTCCTTTCAGGCAGGCGCGCAGTGTGCATCACAATAGGGGGGCGGGGGCTCAGGGGGCCCTGGACAGTAGTCCCGGTGGGCCCCGGGCCCCCCAGTCTGACCCTGGTCAACATCTCTACCCAGAGGGATTCTACACCCTCACCAGTGCCAGCTATGGTTATTTCTTTAGTGCATGGCTTTAATTCAGGCTTTACCTACAAATACACTCCTTCCCCCTTTTCAATCCCTCTGCCCCTCCTTAAAAGGGTGTAACCATTTAAATTTACAGCCCTGTCACATGTTTCATCCCACCAGGTCTCAGTGATACCAATTATATCATAACAATTTGTTAGTAGTGCTCAGATCAAACATACCAGTGTTGCAAGGCAAACCAAAGTAACAGATTTAATATTATTAAATCATCTAAAAATTCAAAAATCGTTTGAAACCATATACATAATGGTGACTTTGACGAGCCACAAACATACTACAGGCAGATGTAGAAGGGAATGTTTTCATACTGCTCAGACCCTTGAATATAGATTCCTTGGATATGTCTGAAATAGTGTGACTGACCATGTAGTAGGGAATTCTCTGGGCCCCTGTACAGATGATTTAATCTGATAAAATGTGGCATAAACCACCTTCACTCAGAAGCTCAGTTATTTATATATATATATATATATATATATATATATATATATATATATATATATATATATATATATATATATATATATATATATATATATATATATATACCCCTTGTGCTTCTGGTAATAGATTAAAAAGTAGCCTGAATGATTCTTGGGTCCTGTGCATCATTGTTTAAGGAAGCAACTTGGGATAATATTATTTTTGTATAAGAATCATGGTAAAGATGTCATTGACTATGCCCCAGCAGTGAGAGAATGTGACGACTCCACTTTTTTTGTCTATATTCTTGTTACACTGAGTCGCAGTATAAACCCTATATAACTATTTACCTTTCTATTCTGTGACATGAGACCATTGTTGAGGTTGAAGTATTTTAATCTATAGGAACAGTTATAACCCAGCTGAGTCTGAGGCCCAAGTGACTTCCAGGTTAATTAACCATCTCTAATAGTCTAGAAAGAGAGTTAACCAGAACTCCCAGGTAGAACAACATGCCATCCTTGATGAATGACACTTTTACTTCTGTCCACTCTAAGCTCAGGCTACTATATTATGCTTTTGTCTACACCAATTTTCACAAGCCCTGGAGTAAAGCAACCCCCCACCCCCCATGTCTAAGAACCTGGCTATGTTTGACATGACATCCCTACCCCCTACATTGCATTTATTGAGCTCTGTGTACAGTTTTCATTTTTGTGCTCCGTTACTGTAAATACAATAAAACACCAATCACAGATTTATAGACTTCTGTGCCATCGTCTCTAATGTGTTTCTCTTACACTTACTCTTACAGCCCTCACAGGTATATGTAAATAAAGTTCCTCCATAGAAACTAATTGTACTCAAGGTGTACTCTGTGTGCAACCAGAGTATTAGCAGTTGGCTTGGCTTTTCGCAATGGCCAAAGTCAGTGGTTGAGGACCAAGTCTTCAAAATAAATGCACGTTAAAAATGTTTTTAAGGCAACATTGTAACATATATATTAATGGACTGTACTTAGACTCTCTGTTCTACTACAAGTGAGTGCCAGCATTCCGTGATATCATCACTATATATGAATATCCTAGGTTACTCATTATACCCTTAATAGAACTGTATATTTATTACTCTACTGGCTGATGTGAACAATAACAGGGTACACAGGTGTATGGTAATAAACCTTCAAGATGGGATACACTTAAACAAAGGCTTATTTTGAATGTCAGAGATTGCTACAGACATTCCAATATTAGCTCACATCTCCAGTTTATTTCTCACAGTCATCTGCACCAAACAAGAATTTTAGGAGCTCTAATTTGCATCCATAAAATCAACTGATGTCAGGGCACTGCATGCTGATCTACCTCTGTGCTCTGCCAGTTCATGTCCAGAGTTTATGGCAATATTTGTTTCTAAATGCCGTCATATTGGGCCACTTGTGTAAATGATGCCTACATTTTTGACCCGTTCATCACAATGATTAATGAAGACTGTGAATAACTTTGCAAATATTTTTTTATTTTAGGAGACTGAAAATTATGTTAATAGCTGTTTAGTAAAAGGCCCACTGTGTACCTACAGCTGGGAAAGAAATTCCTCCTGTAGAACACAATGGTGCTTTGTCAGGAAAGGGAGCAAAACTCTTCAGGTGCAATCCCATCTCTCAGCCCCAACATTGTGAACCTAATCTACAGATATATTTATGATGGATGGATTTCATCAAAGCTTTTAAATATATCTAATTTATCTTCAATGTTCTCCCAAATCCAGATTTATCCAGCTGTAATATAGAAATACCATATTGTTCTGAAGGAAAAGTTAGAATGGGTACTATTATGCTTTTATACAGTTCACTGTATGTTAAAAAGTGGTTGCCTTCTATTCCTTGTGCCTTACAGGTCCATATACTCAGTAGAATTCATTATGGAAAGCAATCCTGTCCCCAGATATATGTTTTGTGCTGAGAAATAACAGCAACCTGAGCTACTTCTCATTTAATAGATACTTTCAGCTCCTCTTAACAGGTTTTGTGTTACATAGATCTTTGTCTGTGTTCCCATAAACTAATTCTTTCCTAAACTATTCAATTGTGCTGTTTCCTATATTTTGTCCTAAACACCTGTATCTTGTAGATATTGTAGTATGTTTGATAATGGAGTCTTTTTATACAGTTAGGTCCATAAATCTTTGGACAGAGAGAACTTTTTTTGTAATTTTGGTTCAGTACATTACCACAATGAATTTTAAATAAAACAACTGAGATGCAGTTGAACTGCAGACTTTCAGCTTTAATTCAGTGGGTTGAACAAAAAGATTGCGTAAAAATTTGAGGAACTAAAGCCTTTTTTTAACACAATCCCTTCATTTCAAATGCTCAAAAGTAATTGGACCATTGTCTCAAAGGCTACTTCATGGGCAGGTGTGGGCTATTCCTTCATTATGTCATTATCCACATTAAAATTCCACATTAAAATTCATTGTGGTAATGTACAGAACCAAAATTAGAAATAAATTGTCTCTGTGCAAAGATTTAAGGACCTAACTGTATGTGTGATGCCTTTTATGAAAAGTGATCCATACTAGATATGAAAGTGATATGTAAAATCCATCTCTAGCCAGCAGCCAGCATGCTTGAACAACTTTGGTCCCTTCCACTTGATCAAATGTTTTAGCTAAAAGTGTAAAAGCTAAATAAAAACAGAATACAATAATTTGCAAATCAATGAAAACCTATATTTAATTGCAAAAAGTACGAAAACAACATATCAATTTTAAAACTGACATTTTATGGATCTCTGAAAAATATATACTTATATTGAATTGATGCCAGCAACAGATTTCAGAAAACTTGGGACAGGGGCATGTTTCCTACTGTGTTGAATCGGCTCTTCTTTTAACAACACTCTATAACCATTTGGGAAGTAACGAGATCAGTTGCTGTTTTTGAATGTGAAATTTATCCCATTCTTGGCTGATATAGGCTTTCATCTGTTCAACATTTCCAGGTCTCATCTTTCTCAATTCATGTGCCAGATGTAAGATTTGACATAATATTTTTCACCCCTCTTATTAGGGTTACAGTTCTTTTGTGCAAGCAGCCAAAGAATCGACACCAATACGTTTATAGTAAAGTGATTATATATATTGAATAATAAGCTAATTGATTGTTACAATTAAATGATTACAATTCACTAAAAACATATTGACACTATTTATAGTTATACAGTCTACATTATTGTTACCACTAGGCTCTTCATAGCTTCTTTCTGGGTTAACTTGTGGCTCATTCTCCCATCTTCATACCAGTCTGTCCAACTCTCCACATACAAAAGGCCCTGTCACATGCTGCTCACAGGCTATTTCCCCATTACTGTCTCGTGTCTACAGGTTCTTCAATACCATCACCAACTAACCGGTTCCAACTTGCCAAATGAAGGATGATAGAAAGCCCCCACCTATCATACATGCAGAATGTGGATCAGCATTGTCTTGCTGAAATAACCAAGGTTTTCCCTAAAAAGACATCATCTGGATGGCAGCACATGTTCCTCCAAAACCTGTATATATCGTTTAGCATTAATGCTGCCTTCCCAGATGTGCAAGCTCCCCAAGCCATTTGCACTAATGCACCCCCAATACCATCACAGACACCTGCTTTTTAATTGGGCAATGATAACAAACAGATGGGCCTTCACCTCTTTAGCCTGGAGAAATTTTGTTTCGCCAGACCACAGCAATGTTTTCCATTTTGCCTCAGTCCATCTTAAATGAGCTTGGGCCCAGACATAAGGTACAGGTTTCTGGATCATGTTTATATATGGTTTCTCTTTGCATGGTAGAGTTATAACCTGCATGTGTGGATTCACAAGCAATGATTTTCAGAAGTATTCCTGAGCCACTTCAGAATGTGCCTGTTTTTTATGTAGTGCTGCCTGTGGGCCAAAACATCACGGACATCCAGTACAGGCTTTCAGCTTTGCCCCTTGTGTACAGAGATTTTTCTGGATGCTCTAAATTTTTTAATGATATTATGTACTGTAGATATGGTTGCCACCATTTCATAAAATTTCTACCGGCCGGTGGTGCGGGCGGGAACAAAAGGGGCGGGCTGTGATGTAAAAGGGGGGAGCCACATTGCACGATGGCGCCAATTTGCCAGCCGTAATTCATTACCACTAACTAATTCACTATAATGCAAAGTTGCGTTTCGGCAGTCTAACGCTGGCTGAAGTTTCGCTAGCGAGCATTTCATAGCAACGTTTCACTAACATTCATTTCTGCCTAGCAAAACTTCGTTAATACACTTACAATTAGGTACATTTGAATAAGGCGTGTACATCGTATAAATGGCTTTATATGTTGGTGCAAATGCTTGAAGTGGCCACTTATTATTAAAAATGTCCAAGGAAGCAAAATAAAGACAAAAAAGATCCTCTAATGTCCTACACATGAGCCCATCCTAAAACAAATGTGGCAGGTTCCTCAAATGGTAAAAAAATTTTTTTATAACAAACATTTTTAACAGTCAAAACTTTTAAATACAATCCCACTTTATAATATGAAAAAATGCCAGTGTTTTTGTTAAATTTTTATAACTTTTAGGCATACAGGATATGATGTCACTTACATAAGATTGAGGAGGATGTAGCTTCATTTTATCAGTTCCCCGGGTCTAACTCTGGTGAAAGGGGTAACGTAATGGAAATTCACACCTTAGTGAATTTGTAGAGTTATGATCATTCATCTGAGCGAAAATTCACCTGGATAACGGTGTGAAATTGAGCTAGCGACGGCCTCTTTTGCTAGCGAATTTGACTGTTAGTAAATTGTCAATATCCCTGTGGATTGGATTTCTGGCGAATTTTCACTAACGACTGCCACTTCGCCCTTTAGTAAATTTTCCCCATAATCTCTTTGTTTGTTTCTTTCAGTTCTTTGCCTTAATGAAGTAAGATGGTGCACAATATCCGACCCAGAGAACAGAAAATGCAATGACATGAAAGCTGCTTTCGGACAAGCTAAAATCACTCCTACTTTATCTTGTGTGAATGGAAAATCAGGAATAGATTGCGCACACATGATAAAGGTAAGAGGGCATATTTATTTGTTATTCATTGACATATTATATTTCTCTGCACTCGGTTTTGTTTAATTGCCTTACACTGATCAACACAAAGCTACAAAAGACCAGTATTCTTTAGTCATTTATTAAATCCTAGATCTGCATTAACTACATTTTGTGGGTAGCACCTGGGTCATTTATTGCTTAAAATGGGGTGCGGAAAACGAATGATTGTCTATATACTGTATTCTAAATAAGACCAGCGACACAAGATTTCTTGTAATAGAAAATGGATGTATTTAAAAGTGCATGTACAGCCAACGTGACGTTTCGATCCCATCAGGGAACTTTCTCAAGGTCAATATATGTAAAATAGTTTCAGATCGGCACACCCTAGATAAAAAAAACCATATAATTTTGTTACTAATACAATGTACTTTGGTCCTCTCATCAGGGACGTTTGCTCAAGGCACCCTGTCTTTTGAATGCTGTTGCATTGAACATAGCAATTAATTTACTAGCAGGTGTAGTAGAGTAATAGAAAAGAGACTGTCACTAGCTTTGGTCGGACATAACTTTCGTACGATTGCTATCAGGGGCAGAACATTGGCTGATCTGTTCTTTTGTACTTTATTTGATCAGAATGGTTAGTGGAGATGGGGAAGTCCAATCGTACGTTGATTCGTACAATTGGATCTTTGCATCTGTGGCCAGCTTTAGTGAGGTCATTCATTCTGTGTAATGTGTTCATTATGGCCCTTATTTAAGGAAGGAAGGCCGGAAATGTTTTGCATGCTGGTTCATGGACTGATGAAGACAGTGAAAAATGGTGGCACAAGCATCATGATATGGGGATGTTTCTCACACTATGGTGTTGGGTCTATTTATCTCATACCAGGGATCATGGATCAGTTTCAATACATGAAAATACTTAAAGAGGTCATGTTGCCTTATGCTGAAATGGGTCAACAAGACAATGACCCCACACCAGTAAATGAGCAACATCTTGGCTCCTGACCAACAAGATTGATATTATGTAGTGGCCAGCACAATCCCTGGACCTTAATCTAATATAAAACTTGTAGGGTGACATAAAAAATGCTGTTTCTGAGGCAAAACCAAATAATGCCGAAGAATTGTGGAATGTAACAGATGCCAGAAGTTGGTGGACTCCATGTAACACAGATGTGCAGCAGTTCTCAGAAACTTTTCTTATACAAATGAAAGCTAAATCCTGAAACATGTTTCAGTTTGTAAAGAAGAATGCAGACACTGTTATTTTTTGGAACAACCTAATATTACCTTTTCTTCACTTTCTGTAAAGGAATAAACACAAATTTGATGAATTTTTCTTCATGTTTTGATTTGGAATAGAATGTGCAGTGTTCATAATGCATTTGTGTGTATGGAAATACACTGCTATTATTCTGAACGCTGGATATATTCAGGTCCGAGATCAGCTTTCTATAAACGTTTGCAATTAAACAATGAAAGAACAAAAGGTTATTGTCCTACAATAGTTTTAGCCCTTGAGAAACCTTGTGATGTTCAGGTTTATTTGATTTCCTTTGTAACTGTTATGACAAATGTGAGCTCACAACTATATTTTCAATCTGCTCTTACTCTGAAACAGAATAATGAGGCCGATGCAGTGACTCTTAATGGTGGATTAATATATCAAGCCGGCGCCAAATATAACTTGAGACCTGTGGTTGGAGAAGTATATGATCAAGGTATGTATGGACAAGTATTCATTTTTGTAATGTAACGGGCAACCGCTGTAACTGAGAATAGCCACTCCATGGGGAGTGGATATGGCAGAAGCCCAGGGGTGTACCCATAGGTGATTGGAGGCAAAGACATGATGATACAAGATTGAAGATTCAAGGGCAGCCAGAACACAGAAATCAAAAGGCAGGAACAAGCAAAAAGGATAATCAGAGTATCCACAAGGTGAGGAAAAAAGGGGGAACACAGGAACTTTGAGGTACTCACTCAGGAAAAAAGGTATTCAAAGACAAGGTTTTCAAGAATCAATGTTTTAAGGTATCAAGGTTTCCAAGAATCAAGGTTTTCAGGTATCAAGGTTTTCAGGTATCAAGGTTTTCAGGTATCAAGGTTTTCAGGTATCAAGGTTTTCAGGTATCAAGGTTTTCGGGTCGGCAGGTCAAACAGGAACAAACAAAATACATTCAATGACTCAGCCCTGAACAAGGCTCAGGGCTGGGATTATAAAGGGAAGGTGATTGGGAATAGGAAACACATGAGGGTAATGAGAAGGGAGGAGACCAGGGAGGAGACAAACTGGGAACAGGCAAATTCAGGAACAACAATGAAGATTTCAGGGTCGGCCCCAAAAGCCCCCAGTGGCTCACAAAGTAAGTGCAGCAAGTGTCCAAAACAGCAGAAACACGAGTTCGATTCACGGCCCGATCCTGACAATTTTCTTCATCAGCAGGAACTTTTAAAGTTACTCATGATAAAGAAGATTATTCTAATGGCATTTGAAGCATATGAAATAGTTTGTATTCTTCCCCAGTTATACTTCACAATCCAATATTGTTACTTTTTTATTTCTAAGAATTATAAAGATGAGATATAGACTTAAAATATTGGGTTTTTTGTTGAGAACAGCAATAGAGTCTAAAATACTTGTTTGGAATGGTAATGTGTTGGTTTGGAGAAGGCAGAAGCACTGCCCAAGGGTGTAGTCAGTATAAGTAAACAGGAAGAGAAGAATAGACATCCCTGCCAAAAGCAACAAGACTTCTTTTAATTACCTTACTGGAAAAGCTTACAGTAGTTAAGTCATCTTGCTCTTACAGTACCAACATTCATTTAAATTATTCATAAAATGTATGCCCAAAGTGCAAGCAAACTAAATGGAAGAATTTCATGGGCAATTATCTTGGGTGGCTGAGGGCCGGAGCCAAGGGAGGGCTTTGTTTTATCTGTTTGATAATAGGAATGTTTTGTAGAACATCAGTGGTTACATACACATTTAGATCTGCAGGGAAAGGTGGCATATCAGAAATGTAGAATTACACTGACCAAGGGCAGAACCCAGCAACTAATAAGGTTGTATATGTCTATTTATATTTACATATAAGACCGAAGGCTTGGTACTTTTATACAGTCATGGAACTCCAAGGAAAATTCTAATATCCTTATACTCAAACAAGGTTTGCGTTATTTATTATAATACGCAAATTTCCATGAGCCATAGATATTACATCACTAATCACTGATTAGCATTGATGACATCACTAAGCACCATTGAATGACATCATACAGGATAGCCATGGCTCTTTTGTATTATATACAGAGTAATGTACCTTCTTTTGTAAAATGTAATCATATCCTAAGTCACCAAGGATTTCTATCACCCTATAAATATATACAGGTCATGGAACTTCAAAATGAATATCCTCATATTTTACAACAGAAGGTACATCATTTGCATAAATACAGGTATAGGACCTGTTATCCAAAATGCTTGGGACAAGGGGTTTTCTGTATAAGGGGTCTTTCTGTAATTTGGAACGACATACCTTAAGTCTGCTAAAAATCATTTAAACATTAAAAAAACAATATGACTGTGTTTCCACCAATAAGGATTAATTATATCTTATTCGGAATTAAGTACAAGGTACTGTTCTATTATTACAAAAATGGAAATATGTTTTAACATTTTGAATTATTTAATCAACATGGAGTCTAAGGGAGATGACCTTCTGGTAATGCAGAGCTTTCTGGGTAACAGGTTTCCGGATAATGGATCCTATACCTGTGATACATGTTTCAGTCCGCCATGAGACAGAAATGACATCACTGAGTACCAATTATAACTAATGATGTCACTACAATGTTACTATGTTACATATTAATATACTAGTGCACTCATTAAAAATGAAAATATTTATTGTAACGTGCCTTTGGCCTTGTGCTTTTATATAGTTATTAACCTCCTTATGAACTTCTAATTAATATCTGTATATTTTATGATTGGGGGTTCATTATTCACTATATTACTTTACTTTCCTGAAAGCACAGCTTTGAGATTAAAACAAAAGTACATTCATGTTCGGGACAGGTGTGGGGACGTCATACTATGCTGTGGCCGTTGTAAGAAAAAACTCTACATATACCATAAACAATCTGAAAGGAGCAAAATCTTGTCATACTGGTTTCGAGAGGACTGCTGGATGGAACGTGCCCATTGGATATCTCATTGACACTGGCCGCATTGCTGTTGTAGCTTGTGATATCAAAAGAGGTAATAGCAGTTTTTCTTTGCCCTTGTGACGTCCTGCTGCTGTCGTAATGATCAATATGAATCCACTATTTGGGATGAATCCTTGGTGAAAGATTTGGCCGAAAACTGAACCGAATCCTAATTTGCAAGTGGGAAAAAATCTTCTTTTGTGACAAAAATTCACGTGATTTCCCTACCCAACCCTAATTTACATATACAAATTAGGATTCGGTTCAGCCAGGCACAAGGATTCGGTGCATCCCTTATATGTGACCAAATCCATGTGTAATAAATATATGAATATGCCACACTATACATTGGCCTTGGCTTACAGAAGTTCTTTTGGCTTCTAGCTGTGAGCAACTTTTTCTCCAAGAGCTGTGTGCCCGGCTCCTTCCAGCAGGGTCTTTGTCAACTGTGTATTGGAGATGCCAATGGCAACAATGTGTGTGATCTAAATGGCGGCCTCGAGAGATACAGCGACTATAGTGGAGCTTTTAGGTAAGTATGAAGCACAAGGAATGCTCCAATTTGTGCAGCAAAGTCATACTTCTGCAAATCAACATGACATCTCATAATCTCAAACATTAAAGAGGTTGTTCACCTTCAACACTTTTTTCAGTTCACTTGGTTTCAGTTAGATCACCAGAAATAAAGACTTTTTCCAGTTACTTTCTATTTTTTTATTTTTAACCATTTTCCTAATATTTAAGTGTAAAGTTTTATTCTTCACCTTCTAAACCAGCTCTGGGAAGGGGGTTGCCGACCTATTCTCTAAGTTTTTTTTAAGTTGAAGAAAAATTGTTCGATCGATCGATTTAATCGTTCGATCAACCGATTTTACTTCGACCGCAGGATACCCAAACTCGCTGAAAAAACTTCGAATTCGATATTCAAAGTTGAAGTATTTTAATTTGATGGTCGAATTTCGAAGTATTTTGATCTTCGAAATTCGACCCTTGATAAATCTGCCCCTAAATGTAGCAAATTGTAACAGTTCAGAATCTGCACCTGGATCATTGAGCTGCCAGACTGGAACACTGTGGACTGGGACATTTAACTTTAAACTTAAATTTTGGGAAAACTGTTAATAATAAAAGATTCAAAGCAATTAAAAAAAAGGATTTTTTTGGTGAACAATTTGCAAACAGCTGAACTGAAAAAAGTGTTTGACAAAAAGTGTTTGGAAGGTGAACAACCCCTTAACAGTACATGCGCTCCTTACACGTCTGTATTCTTGTGCTCAGTGCCACTGCCTGCCTCCTGTTCTGAATCATGTGCTGTTGCATTTAATGATGCAGGGGAACTGTGGAACTACTGCCACCTCTGAACTAGACAGTAGCTCCTGGGTTCCCACAGTGGGTTGTGTCAACAGCCCTAGTGCAGATTTGCCAAAAGAATTGCGTGCACACTTCACTCTCACGCCAAATGGCAGAAATCAAATATACCAGATGTAGAACATTTTCAGAGCAATTATGTCACTTTTTTGGCTTTCTTAACTATTGTGGAATTATGGGATAAATGCTGCAATATTTTTCATAAAAAGGTATCTTGGTTGCTTATTAATTAATAACATTTAATAACACACAAATGCTTCACAATTCGTTTAGTTTACAAAGCGATAACTTTATGCTCACTGGGGGAAAAAGTTTTATTTTGAATACAAGTCATGGCGAGGAGGCTTATTTATTAAAAGTTTGATTTTTGTGGTTTTAGAGGTTTTTGAAACCACGACGAAACTCTAAAACCATGAATGTCATAGAATTTATTAAAAGATCTTAATGTAAAAAGTGCCAATGAAAAAAGCCCATGCACTAAAAAAGTAAATATTACGAAAACCTTAAAAAAAACTGAGTTTTGATATTCATAGAAAACAAATTGCATTTTGATTGTTACTAAATGGGCTCCAAAGTATCCACAATAGTATGAGGCCCAATGTACTTTTTGTTAATCTTGTATTTAGGGAAAAAAAACACATTATTCAAAAAGTGTCATTGTATCTTGTAATATTCTTCCCTATTTCTCACCTTAGCTGAGGATTACCCATTAATTTCTAAATAACATGGCATCGTTCACAAACAAGTCAATTTAGGATAAATATTCTTTTCACCTTTATGTTGTCCTTGAAAAATTGTATTTTGTCAATTCTTTGACTCTATTTATGACATGGTAGAGTTTTAGGTTATAAGTCTAGGGAAGGGTTAATATTCCAAGATATATTGCAGTGTGACTTTCTCTCTAGGTGTTTGGTTGAAGGACAAGGTGATGTGACATTTATAAAGCATAGCACAGTGGCTGAAAATTCAGATGGTGAGTAGGATTTATTCCTCAGGTATATAATGTATATATTATTGACAGGGCTTTGTGGTGGGAGTTATTGTGGACTGTGGAATCATTACAAATAACATTTGAATCAATAATCACTTGTACTCTGCCATGGTTTCTATCCTCTATTCATTTAGGATGAACTCTTTATGGAGCGCTGCCAGCAAAGCACATAAGGCGAGGCTTTTCTCCAAATATTACATTATATTCCATTATATCTGGATTATATGCAAATTATGGTGGATCCATAACCAAAATAGGGGCATAGAAATATGTCAAGCCTGTTTGAAAGCAGGGTTAAGAGATGAATAGATGTTTTGTTAGTGGTGAATATACTTATAGTAAATAAATTATTTATTAAGTGGTCTCTTTGGCCAATGGTAAATTGATTCCAAGACCATTGGGGGATGTAATAAAAGTCGCAAAGAGCAAAACAATTTGCACAAATAAAAATTTGCATTTCGCAGTTTAATTCTCTTCCTTAAACTGTTATTGCATTGTGAATTTTCATTGCGCACTGCCCACTTTTAAGAAGTGCTTGAAGGTGTCGTAATCTTTTGGAGCAAACATAACGACTTTTTCAGTAAGAACTTTTATTTACTGTGCACTGGCGTAAACTATAAAATTTGCAACCCTTCGCAAAAGCTATATTAAATTTGCACAAAGGAAAATTTGTTTGCACAGAGGCATAACTTTTCGTATTGCGAATATTTTTCCCGTTACCGATTTTTATTTACATTCCCCCACTTGTGTCTTAGCTAATTCTGCCCTTGTAAATGCAAGAAAATTCATGTCAGTCTGAACTCCAGGATCTAAAAGTCCTGAGCAGCGTTGTCAATGATTAGTCCTTCCTACCATTTAGGAGATAAATTATAGTTTGCCATAAAGAATTAATCTGAATTTGCCTTATTGGTACTGGAGATGATCTGCTTGGGTGTGGCTGCTTAGAATTTATCACAGAAAAAGAAAAACATGTTAATTTCTCAACAGCTGCTTAGGATAAATTATAAATAGGAAATAGGTTTGTCATTTTAAGTCTGAAGGTATTAGTTACCATAGAACCATAATCGGTAACATGTTCTTCTAGGCAAAAATACAGATCCGTGGGCTCGGGACGTGATTTCTTCTGACTACCAGTTACTGTGCAGAGACGGTAGCCGCGCAGAAGTCAGTGAATGGAGACAGTGTAACATTGCAAGGGTTCCTGCTCATGCTGTTATGACCCGGATTAACACAGATGGAGCCCTCATTTATAAAATGCTTCATGACGGCCAGGTAGGTTGAACATGTTGGACCAATGCATTATTTTACTAATTCTGTAATTATAAATCATTACATTCCATAAATCAGATCAATGGGGGTAAAGTGATGAATCCAAACCCTTAAAATGAGCTGATATAGAATAGATGGGTGCACTATTCACAGTCCTACCCCTTTCTTATTACATTCACATAGACAGGCATGAGGTTTCAAAAAAAATAGTTTGCTTATTAAAAAAATACAGTACATTTTTAATAAAGGGGACGTAAAATTAGTTTTATTCATAAGAACATGCATTTTACTTATAAATGACACTCCTGTTTCATGATGATACAATTGATTCTAAAATGCAGCATGTTTCTTTTTTGCAGCAGAGATATAATAGTCATGGCTCTGGCTTCAGAATGTTTGACTCTTCAGCCTACAATAGTAACAACCTGCTTTTCAGAGACGTGACAACAGAGCTGAGAGCCATTGCTAACCAGACATACCAGGCCTGGCTGGCGGATGAGTATTTGCAGGCAGTGAAAGGAATAGACTGTGATCCTGACCGTAAGCAAAATCTTAGCAAATGTATGGTATTTGTTTCATGGGCAGCCGATATTAAAGTGATACTAACACTAAAAATTTTATTTTCAAAATATTAATCTACATTAAAATTTACCTATAAGTCATGTTGATCGTTTTGTCGGTGATAGTTCTGCTTTGTAAGTGATTCTTACTTGAACTTTCTAAACTTGACTGTTTTGCCAACCGACTGTCCCTTCTTAACCTGTCTCATGCTAACAACAAGTGCTGCCAGGGCCAGAACTAGGGGTAGGCAGAAGAGGCACCTGCCTAGGGCAAAACTATTGGGCAGGTACCTGCTGATTAGTGATGGGCGAGTCGGGTAAAACCACACCCGCACCCGCCCTCCCTGCACCCACACCCGACTTCCGGGTTCCGTGGATATAAAAGTTGAAGTTGCCAGTGTAAGGTGGCAGGGGGGGAGAGCAGGAAGAAGAGCTCGACCCGGACCCACCCGCCACACGCAAATGGTGTTGCAAGGTCGGCCCGAACCTGACCGACCAGCTGGTCCCGTGGGTATTGGGCCGGCCTGCACATCATAACTGCTAATGGGTCCTCTGCCTACCCTTAGTCCAAGGTTAGTGTACTCCCTAGTTCCTGGGTTTGCTGCTCTTGCTTTTTTACTACACGTCCTACCTCTCCACGTGACATCACAGCACACACGTATGCACATTCTCGATTGTGCACCCAGGGGACCGAGGTGGCCGTCTGGGTTGTCTAGGGAGCCAGGTTAGCTTGCCCTGTCCCTGACTGCTGCACAAATATGGCAGCCCCCTCATAGAGGAACATGAGGGTAAGAAAGGTAATGTAAAAGCATCAGGCAAATACTTTTATGGCAAAATTATAAATAACATTCAAAGATGCTATCAATGCTGTAAGTCATTCTAAGACACAAGTACAGGGAGAACATACAAACTCCTTGTATTTAGTGCCCTGATTGCAAACCCCAATGCTACCCAGTGCACCACTGTGCTGACTTGGCTTAAAGGAGAACTCAACCACCCCTACATAGTCCCCCTCCCTGCTCTCCCCCTGCATAGGTGATAACATATTTATGCAACCCTAATCCTATACTCACCTATAAGTGCAGAGTAAGCGCAGCAGAGCTCATGGGCACCATCTTCCAATATGACGCTCACTTCCCAGAGAAATCCGAAGAGCCACAAGATGGCACCCACGAGCTCCGCTGTGCTTACTCTGCACCCATAGGCGAGTATAGGATTAGGTGCACTTAAAGATGTTATCACCTATGTGGGGGTAGAGTAGGGAGGGGGGACTATATAGGGTACTGGGTAGGGGATTTTATTGTGGGGGTTGAGTTCTCCTTTAAGGGGGTCCTCAATACCTTGAACTCAAATTTTTGTGGTGGTACTTCCCTAATGCTTCTTAATACACGCACAATTTTTCATACATCCAAAAAATGTTATTAGTGAATATTGTATGTGAATATATTTCCATTTTTTCCAAGTTAGTTAAGACTGCTTCAACTCTCTCTCTCTCTCTCTGTCAAAATGATCATGTGGTTATTTATAAACACCTGGGCAGTAACCCATGGTAACCAACTAGATCTTTGCTTTAATTGATCCACCCAACTGCATGAAATTGACTGGCAATCACTGAATGGTTGCTATGGGTTACTGCTGAGGTACAAATTTGACCAGTGTTTATAAGTGAGCCCGAGTTCTAATCCAAGCCAAATATCTATACAAAGATGGGTTAAATGTGCCAGGCCATAAATAATGTGCATCTTCTAATTTATCAGAATGATACTTGTGTACCTCTGTCATGTCCATGAGTAGGTGCTTTTGCTTTTTAATCAATGTTTCTTCTCCATCCTTTAATATAAGCTTTATTTTCTGTTTGTCTGCAATAATTATTTGCAGAATTGCCTAAATCCCTGCGTTGGTGCACCTTATCCACACAAGAGATATGGAAATGTGCAGATATGGCCAGTGCCTTCAAAGATAAGACTTTGGATCCATCGCTCCAGTGTGTTTCAGCTGACAGCCCTGAAGCTTGTATGAAACTGATACAGGTCAGTCTGCTTAGCTGTGCTTATCCCCTCTCTTGTGTATAACACAGTACAAGAAAGTCTTCACTTTTACTCATTTGTTTCATTCAGCAAAAAGAGGTCGATGCAGTGACATTGGATGGAGGAGACATTTACAAAGCTGGGAAGACATACGGGTTGGTGCCAGCCGCCGGGGAGAGTTATCCTGGTAGGTGTAAACTGAGGCAGGTAACATACTAAACATAAATGCACAAGCACATATACGACATTGATAATAGAATAGGAACATTTGGAAATGTGTAATAACTTCATATATAATGTAAACAAACCATTACTTTGTGTAGCTTTGAAAACAGCAGAGTGAGTAGTGAAATGATTACTATGGCTGTTATAATGACATATCCATGTCTACTATACTAGGAATGATCAGGCAGTGGCGTAACTAGAGTGTGCTGGGCCCCCCTGCAAACAAATCTTCAGAGGGGCCCTCTGATCCCCATCTTCTCGTCTACTTCCCGCCTCCCACTCCCAGCCCAGACCCCCCCTGCCCAGACTCCGCCCACTATTCACCATGTGCCAACTTGCTCTGCTTTCCTGCCCCAAATGTGGGGTCTGCTTCCTCTATAGTTACACCACTGGCCAATGGCCCTTTGGATGTTGCTAAATAAATATTTCTGGTCTCATGTCTACTTATGGGTGCTGGGAGTTGTACATGGACAGCGGAAGAGCCCCAAGGTTTGCATGTGCATTTTTATTTATATCGTGCTACTTATGTATATAGTACTGTACAGCAGAACAATAAAGGAATAGAACAAACAGGGCTCACTAAAGGGGAACTCCGGCTTCCAAACCAAAATTTGAAAAAGAGGCCCAAAAAACACAGAAACCCCTAATATACCCATCACATTTATCTGTTTCTTCAAAAAGTATAAATAAATGCCATTTTCAGCTGTTTGACAGTCCTCCTCTTTCTGCATCATTTGAAATCCTGGCAGGGAAGGAGGGACTAAAACACTGATGTTACAAATTGTAACAACTTCTCCACAGCTTACAGACAGCATGCAGGAACTACATAACCCACAATGCATTGCACTGTGATGTTCTGTTCCTTATTGAAATCATGTGTGCAGGGAATTGTGGGGTTTGGAGGATGCAGACTGAGGACAGCTGGCTGTTGATACAAAGTAACAGTAGTCAGCCAGCTCAGAAAAGTAGTTAGACAGATCAGCAGGAGAGCAGGGGGCTAGGCATATGGAACGTTCAAAACCATTTAAAATCATGAAAATTTTGCATATTAATCTTAAACCAACTTCGCAAAGATGGCTGCAGTGAACTCCAATGCTGTGACTCTGCACCAAGGGGCAGGGTCAGACTGGGGGGCCCGGGGCCAACCGGAACTACTGTAAAGGGCCCCTCTTTTGACCCCCCACCCTCCTACCGTGACGTGCCGAGCGCGCATGGCACGCCTGCGTGAAGGCGCCCCTCTGCGCTCCTGCTTGCCGGCGCCTGTGTGGATGGCACCATGCACATGCGCAGATGGCGCTGCGCCTAAAAGAACTTTTTGTGTTACAATGTAAACCGGAGAGGGGTCTGGCCCGGCGGGGGCCCATTAAGGGTCAGAGTCCACCAAGTTTTTTCCCAGTGTCCCACCGGGGCCAGTCCGACCCTGCCGAGGGGTAAGTAAAAAGTTAGGGGCATTCCCCGGGGGGCAGCTAGGCTGGGGGGAGGAGGGAGTGGTGTCTACGTAGGGTGGGGGTAGGGTTTTTTTGGTAAAGGGCTTGTTACTCCTTTAAAGACAGCTCTGTATCGAAAGATATGTCACACAATGTGATTGGAGCCCTCATCTACCTCCACTATAAGACTATGTAAGAGTAACAGTCTGCTGACAATTTATCTTTCACTTTTTTTCAGAGAGCAATTTGTCCAGCAGTTACTATGCAGTGGCCTTGGTCCATAGAGACCCTTTGAATGCCTTTACCATTCATGATCTGAAAGGCAAGAAATCCTGCCACACAGGCTATGAGCGCACAGCTGGATGGAACGTACCCATAGGAACTCTCATCAAGCGGGGCTCCATGAAGCAAGATGGATGCAATACTGCCAAAGGTACATTTCTGTTCATATATGATATGTGTTTGTTTAGGCATGCTGATCCTCATTTAGTAACAATGCTGCACCACTCTTCTCTCTACTAATGTTCTGGTGTTACAGCAACAAGCCCTTAAGGAACAGCAACACTAAACAGCGTCAGACTGGGCTCAAAACCGCTCTTGCACACCCTCTTCTGGTCGCGCTGCAACTCCAGAACAACATACTTGTGCACACGGGGGGTGGGAGGTATCGGCAGCACAGAGGAGTTTGCGGCTGTATTAGTAACTACATTATGTCATTCTGTTCTGTGGGTTGTTAGGCCATAGTCACATTATTACTCTTTGGTATGAAAATACAGATCTTTATTAAATGAGATCCTTGGCATAAATGTGTCTGTTGTTATTATTCAGCTAAATCTCCAACTGGCTGATAAATATATTTTATCCTATTTTTTTCCAAAGCTGTGGCTACTTTTTTCTCTGAGAGTTGTGTACCAGGGGCCAACCAGAAAAATATGCCACCCGAACTGTGCAAACTCTGTAAAGGTGACAGCAGAGGACAAAACAAGTGTGAGAAGGATTCTCGGGAACAATATTTTGGATATACTGGTGCATTCAGGTAAAGACTAAGCTTTCAGATCTTATTATTAATAAGGTGCGGTAGACACTGATACAACAAAACGTTTCAGCTATGTCCAAGAGAGGCCATGCATCTTTATGTAAAGTATATTTGGTGGAGGAAACATACAGTTAAATAAATCAATGTTATTAATTGATTAGTAATTAGGCTGAACATGATACCCCTGAAATACCATACCAGTATTATGTCATTTTACATTACAATTTGGTCACTTGGGTCAATGTTTCCTCATATATATAATGGATATCATTGTACCCTGGTAAATTACAGTGTGGACCGTTTTAGTGATATTCATAATTACAACAATACAATATTCTCTAGGCAAAATAAAACATAAACAATATTTCTACAGCCATTTAATTTACAGATTATTTATAGGAACATAGTCTGTTACAGGGTGTACTTATTTTAATGTACTTTGAGGACAGCCCCATAGGTCTGCATATCTAACAGTTTGGTATTTTCTATAATCACTATTTTCAACAGCAGTAATAATTATACTTGTGTGTGTGTGCGAAGTATAGAACTCAACAGGTCTTAGGTAGAGTGAAAACCATTTTCCCCCATTTCACCTTAAATAATAGTGCAATAGTAGGAATTAAGTGAAATTGCATGTAACAAAATAAAAACCAATTGAAGTGGTAAAAAGATAACATATAACAAAATATTATGTGTGTGGGTAACTAGTTTACAATATAGGGTCTCTGTTATGTTCACACACAGTATGGTTAGGTTCAATACTACCACTATGGGGCAAACTTACTAAAGGGCGAAGTGACTAACGATGGTGAAAACTCGCCAGTGTGATGTCATTTCGGTACTTCGCTGATTTACTAATGGGCACAGGCGTAACTTTGCTAGCGAAGGAGACTGACGCTGGCGCTCATTCGCACTCAATCGGCAGGCGAAGTTACGCTCTGGCGAAGGAACGTAACTGCGCATATTCACTAAGATCCAGATTTTACTGAACGTTACCTCTTGCGGCAGACTTGCCTTCACCACCTCAGAACAGGCGAAGTGCAATAGAGTAGATAGGACTTCTAATTCCCAAAAAACGCTGGCGTATTTTCCTTTTTTTAGGGTGATAGGCTGCAAAAGAGCGTAATTTTTTTTTGGGGGTAACCGGCTTCCCCCCTACATTTCCTAACATATGGCACCTAAACTATACACTGGGCTCATGTATAGTATAACAGATCTATTTTATTAAGCTTCCCTGGGCTTGTGTAGTGTAATGTATTTGCTGCAACATATACGTCCATTCAACTTTAACTTCCCGCGGTATGCAAATTAGCCAACACTAGCACAACTTCACTCTGCTTGCCGAATTAACGCTTGTGCACCTTCGTCAGTGTTCGCCGCCCTGGACGCAACTTCACATGTTAGCGAATTAGCATTAGTGAAGTGTTGCGCTGTCTGCGAAGCCGTCGCTGGTGAATTTTTGTTGCTTAGTAAACTTGCCCCTATGATCTTCACAATGAATGCTACATACTGATATCACGCCTCCTTTAAACTAACCCAACCAAAATGTTTAAAGCTACCCAATCAAAAAATCTTCTTACTACCCATGATACACTTGTATGTAACTGTAAATGTATGGCAATATCAAGCCTAGTGTGCAGACTAAACCTATGATGTTGATACATCACCACCAAAAAAGTACAACATGGAAAGTGAAACAGAATGTGATGATGAACATCTCTTCAGTTTAGTTAATGGGCTTAAGGTAAGGCTTTATCAAAGGCACTTGAATATGCCTGATTTCTTTATAAATTGATCCTTAATAGAGGGAATGAGAATGTAAATGATTTTTATTCAAATAACTTCAAATAAATTACAGGATTGGGACTTGATAAATGTATGTACCCAGAGTGTTGAGAGAAAGGCATTTCTTGAACTACACAGGTGCAGAGGTTTGGTATATAAGGGATAAGAAGTATTATATTGAAAGTTGAAACATGTGAAGGTTGATTTTGGGCAACACCATTTTTTTTACCACAATAGGATGATAATGTGAAGACTGAGATGTAAGGATCTTTGTTTCCATTTGAATTTCAGATGCCTGGCAGAGAAAGCTGGAGATGTGGCCTTTGTAAAACATTCAACTGTGTTTGAACTCACTGACGGTATTTCATTTTATTCTTGATCTTTTCCTGGAGATTAGATGACAGTCTAAAAGTACACACACCTTTCATCAATATTCCATATTCTGAATAACAAATCCAACAAGAAAAATTGTATTTCTCTCTATTTTTATTTCAGAATTATTAATAATAATATTTCAATGCCAGTTGTTAGGCAACTGTGTCCTTGTTGTTAGGTAATTGCTTTTCAATTCTGTAAGCGCAGAGCTTTAACACCACACCCATGAAATACTTTACCATGTAAACAGCATATTTAATTTTTATAGTATTACTATATCATTTATCATTATTTCCGGTCTCATTTTACCTGGCCATCAAATTCACTTGCTAATCGCCACATCGACAGGCTGTTGGCATTTTCTAGCCAGCTATATCTAAATGAGCCTTGGTCAGTCAATCTTGGCTTCTCTATACGAGTGTTATAAACATATTAAACTGCATTTTGATGCTGAAATCCATAACGTCTGTCTGTACCAGAATTGAGGCAATGTTTCCACATGCAGGTACATTGAGCAGCAGAGGAGCAGATAGCCTTAATCTTTTCAATCTCATTTTATCTGCCCATTATTCACTTGTTGGGTGAAGCTCCGAGTAGAGCAGATGCTTTGCTTATTTTCTCTCCCATATTGGCTTAGCAGATCCAATTAATTATCATGGGGTTATGGGAGCCCATGCAGAGCCCATGCTTCAGCTGATGGCCACATCCAATTCCCTTGCCAAACTATATCTGAATGAGCTTTGGTCAGATGTAGATGGGCATCCTTCTCATACATGGCCCAGGAGACTCCCAACTAAGTCAACAGTGATAAAATCTACCACAAACTGAGTGTGCATTGGCATCTTGAAATTGTTTCGAGATTTATGAATATAAAATAGTCTTCTCACTCAGGAGGCTGTAATCATTGAGGCTTCGATAGTAAATCTAATGCAAATCACTAGTGGGGTGTGAGAGTACATGTCATGCAGGGAGCAAACCTGGAGTGGAAACAATACATAGTAAAAACAAGCTGCTAGGCACCACGATGAACTGCATGGAGTTCCAGCCTAAAATCAACAATGGCATCAGTTTAATGGTACAAGACTCACACTCAACTAGAAAGTGCCCAGAATTCAAAGCTTGTAATTCTTTTTTATTCAGTTTCTTTATACAAGTGCTAACTTTTGTGGTGCAGCCTACGTGCATTGCACTTCAAACATACAGCATTACCCGATTACAGCGCTGTCAAACATATCCACGGGAGGCAAAGGAGATAATATCAATGCAGCTTTATTTCTACATACTAGGTGGTAATACAAACGGTGGTGGCTGTGCACTCCCCATTAGAGTAGCTGAAACAGCCTGTTGCAGGATCCTGTCCAATTGCAGATGATCTGTCATGTTTGAGTGTATCTTTTACTCTTATACTAATCCACACTCGGATTCTAATCATATGTTGGAACCATGAAATATGAACATGCACATGTATGGCCATTTTGTTCTGTGTTTGTTGTTGCCAGTCAGTTGGTTGCCATGAAGGATCAGCAACCTTTACATTGTGCCAGTGCAGTTAGAGTAAAACAAGCCAATATCTGATTGAATAGTGCAAATAAATATGTAAGCAAATCCACCCCTTGGTAATATATGGTACATTTTCTGATGCAAAATCCTTTATTCTTTTAGGAAAAAGCACAGAGTCCTGGGCAATGAATCTAAAGTCCAGTGAGTTTCAGCTACTGTGTCCCAATGGAGCTCGGGCAGAAGTGAGCCAGTATGCTGACTGTAATTGGGCTCGGGTTCCAGCTCATGCAGTTATGGTTCATCCTGATACAAACATACACGCAGTATATGGCCTCTTAGCTAATGCCCAGGTAATGTGTATACACTATAATCGCATTAATGTTCTTCCACCCTTTGTATAATAACAATCACGTACATTCAAGTTTTATCAGCAATATGGATGAAATAGAAATCAGCGTGCTGACATATGCCTCACTCACCACATGAATTAATACTTGGTAATTCACTTGTTCATATAATATAAATAAGTATGGAGTATGCAGTTGACTTGTCTGTAGTGTTTGTGTAGAATGGGGAATGTAATGCTATGGCCTTGGTTTAGCCATTAAACTTATTTTGGGATAAGAATATAGGAAATTGTTAGCTAGCAATGCTGGGAAATGAAAAAATATGTATCCAAATAATAGTAGATGCTCAATTAAGCATGCTGATGATCTATTCATGATATGCAGGTATGGGATCCATTATTCAGAAACCTGTTATCCAGAAATATTTTTTTTTATTATTAAATTTCCTTTATAATAATAAAAGTCTACTGGTCTTGAACTACAGCAACAGAGAGAAGAAATCTAATTTTATTAAACAATGGGAAAAGGACCCCAAACTTACATATGAAGAAAATAAAAATAAATGGAGCCTCTAACTACTCATAGATTACTAACTTAACATCAATTTTGGTGGTTAACAAACTGCCCTCTCCCCATGAATAATACCACCTCACCTATATTATTAACTCTCATCCCTCGCATGAGTGCCATGCTTATATACAAAATGGCTACAAGTTAATGTTATCAACCAAGCCTTAAAACATTAGCCAATCCAAAGAGCCCACTGGGAAATTTGTCATCTCAAGGACCACACTCCCTTAGAGATCTTTCTCTATTAGCAACGGAAAAAAATATATAAAGTCTGGCAGTCTGAAACTCACCTGGAATGCTCTGATATCATTCGTTAGAATTATGTTTTGAATTCAGGGGGGCACTAAAAAGTAGGGATGCACCGAATCCACTATTTTGGATATGGCCGAATCCTCTGCGAAAGATTCGGCTGAATACCGAACCGAAACCTAATTTGCATTTGAAATAGGCGGAATCCGAATTCTGCTTAAAAAGCCCGAATCCTGGCCAAATCCCGGCGTCGGTACATCGCTACTAACAAGGAAAAATTACATTTTTAAAACCATCAAAATATTAAAAATGTTGTATATATGCTTCTTATTCCTTAACACAGGAGTATTATGGGGATGACAGCAGCTCTCAGTTTAAAATGTTTGATTCATCAGTTTATAATGCAAATGACCTGATCTTCAAGGACTCCACCGATAAAATAGTTCCTGTTCAAGAGAAGAAAACGTATACCCAGTGGCTGGGCAGCAGTTACATTGAATCATTGGAAAGCATGCAGTGTTCTTCCAACGCAGGTAGCCTATACCTCAACAGTGTTATTATTATTATTTTTTATTTTTTTTTGTAAAATCAGTAGATTCTAATACAAGGCAAAAACAGAGGCGTAATAAAACCAAAACAGTACTGTGTTTCCAGGAAATTTTAGCTGCTGCTGCTCCATGTTGGTAAGTACAGTGGCAGATGAGGAAAGGAGAGGAGTTGTCAGCTCAAATGAACAGAACAATGAAATGTGCCATGAATATGTATTTCCATTTGTTTGTTATCGATCTGTTTTGGTCACAGGCTGATCAGTCAAATATCATGGAGGGCTGCCAAGTGTATGGCCACCTTTAGTCTCAAAAGAGTTCATTGCTCAGTGCTTCAAAGGTTTTTTTAGATATTTTGCTCATGACAAACCAGACACATTTCTACACTTCTGTTTTGTTATATGGTGGTGGCTTGCATCATATGACATTAAGGCAGTGCTGGAACTGGGGAGGGATGCACAGGGATACCATTCCTCCAATTCTTTATTTCTGTGAAATAGCTTCCCCTCAAGGGGGAGAGTCCAGAAAAGTCAAAGGCACAATTTTCATTTTGGGGTCCCTACAGGCCAGGTAAATCGTTGTATACTGGACAACAAACTGAAGGAAATACCAGAATGGAAATAGCAAAGTGACTTGGTATTAAAGTGGGTGAAACCAGAAAGTGTTGGTGTGTGAGGGTTATTATAACAGTGGGTGTGGCTTATGATTGTGGGAGGGGTTTATTTTAACACCCCATACTACATATGGTGCACATAGCATCCCTTCACTTTTTTCACTTTAGTTTAAGCACTGAATTAGGGGTGTTTGTCTGCTCTTGCAAACATACCAGAGAAAACGCCAATCCGCTGCCCACAGAGGAAAGGCTTTAGCCCCAAAATTTCCAGTTGTCTGATTTTAGGGCCTGGGTGAGCACTACCAAGCAAGTATAGTAGAGCAGGAAGCAAAACGTATCTACAGTATGTACTAATGACTGTCTTTCCTGGTCATTGTATTACATGTATAATAGATGTATTCTCTGCATGTGAGCTAGTTATAATTGCAGGCTGATTTTTAACAAATAAATTCTCCCTCTTTTTGTTTTACAGCAAATAACCAAGGAACTATTAATTTTTTACTAATAAGTATGCTCCTCTTCATCACATTCTGTGTATAACTGCTGCCGGTTTAACCAGAACATAACTGGAAATTGCAGAGGTGCCAAAAAACCATAAACCGTCACAAATGAAGAATCACATCTTATGGTAATTCCTGTCGGTGTTCAGCTACATTATTGTCCTGCTATTTACCTGTCCCTGGAGAGAAGACTGAAATCCTCTATTTATTGTAGCAGCATTTGCAGATTACAATTTTCATGCAAAAGCAGATACATGCTCCAAATTCTTTCAATCACCTGTGAGTATTGTAATATTCCTCTACAATGTTGCTGTGTGCCAAAGCTATCATTCTATTTATGCGTGTCTATTTGACACTGTGTGTTAAATATTAAAAACAGATCCAGAAACGGATATATATTTTTACTGTTTAGTGAAAATCTTTTTATGGGTTTATGCATGTTTTTGCCTGTATTATGGTTTATTACTAAATATTATCATTGAACTTGATCTCTTCTATGAAAGGAAAAGAAAAAACTGTTACCCTTTGTTGGTACACTAACTTACTTTGGCGCAGTTTGCTGTGGCGATCAGGTGACATAAGTCTCTGGGAACTGGGATTTACAGCACAGTGCCTCCACCTAATGGGCATTGCGGAATAGTATCTCAGGGGAATTCCATCAGGGAAATAAAAGACACAGTCTGCAGTAAACTATGACTTTATATAAAAATTTAAAGGAAAGAAACCGGTCATTTAAAACATAGAAAACTCCTGCACTGGGGACATGGGAACTTATCTAATGCACTAGTGTCTAACTAAACAGTCCTATTATAATCACAGTCTCAATCCACTCTGGAAGGGGTTTACAAGGCACAGTTCGGTTCAAAAGAAATGTCCCTTCCCAAGAGGACTTGTTTCCCCAGGTAGCGCTACCGTTTCCCAAAAGTACCTTTCCCTTTGGACACTTAGTAGCACCTCCTACTTTGCAGGTACACAGACCTGTCCTCACACAGGGGCCCCACACTTGTTTCCTTGCCAATATCCTCCATTGGTTGGCTCACTCGCCGGGGTGCTCTCAGAGGCAGACACACTGGAGACTACAGGCAGCTCTGCTGCAGGGTCAACCTCAACAGTGGCACCGGTCACCTCCTGAGTCTCTAGCAGTTTGGCAGGGAACAGTTTTGGCACTCTCTCTACATCTGGGGCTGCAGGCCTCTCCTCCAGATCTGCACAGCATGAAACATAAGCCTGTCTGAACTGGACAGTCTGACACACACATTGGTTCTGGTTTGGTGCTGCAGCAGGTGCACATTTATAAGCTGTGCCAGCCCAACTTGTGCATTTGACTTCAAACCCAGGCTCTTCCTGGACACCCCTTTTTTCCCAGATGCCCTCTGGGGCTTCCAACCAATCTGTCACTCCTCTGCCTGTAACTGGGTTTGATGACATCACAGGCAGAAGAGGGGGAAGGCTTGTTTGATCTCCTACACAACTTTACAATATTCATCCATTAAGCAATTTTCAACGATTTTAAAAAGTATGAGTAGAATGCAGTACTGACTCTACATTGTTGCAGAGAATATAAACATCCGGGCAGATGCTGTCTTCATGTGCAAATAAATTTAAAACCATTGAAAATATTTTAATTAATGTCTATTGGAAGGTTACTTAAAATGTTATGTTTATTTTACAGAAAGAAAGCTTTTTTTGGTGGAGTTACAGAATAAAATGGTACTGCACTATTATTATAATCTTGTTTAAAATTATATCATAAAAGCATAGCATGATATTGTATTAAACACAAAGAACAGGAAATCAAGCAGGTCACTTGTTTGGACCATGATCCAATTCAAATGCTTAATGGACATTATATGGACAGTGACAGATTGTTGCCTAAGGGTGTGAAAAGAAGGTGAGGTAATAGTGTTCTGTGATGCGGTATGTGCAGGACTGATGCAGATAACCCTTCTCTCCTTAAATCTATTAAGGCCTTTCCAGGTAGCAGTGTATGCAAAAAATAGGAAATGTGAGTTTTCCAGTCAGAGCATTGCTGATTTTACAATGAGTGTTGTGAGAGTCTAGACAATTTTTAGTAGAAGGAAATAAAGACAATTAACCAATCTACACTTAATATAGATATAGGTATATATAGTTTCGGTGGGTGGTAGTGTGTAGGCATGTGCACTGAGTTTCATTTGGAGGGGTTGAACTTGATGGACTTTTTTCAATTCAATTTAACTAATGTCACTATATAATTATGTCACAACAATGGCAAGAGATATATTTTCACTTTTTTTTTTCTAAAATCCCATTTTGCCACAAAATTGCACTAAACATGTCTGGCCTCAGATTAATCAATTATATGTTGGTTACAATTAGGGATGCACCGAATCCACTATTTTGGATTTGCTGAACCCCCGAATCCTTTACAAAGATTCGGCCGAATACCGAACTGAATCCGAATCCTAATTTGCATATGCAAATTAGGGGTGAAAAGGGGAAAACATTTTTACTTCCTTGTTTTGTGACAAAAAGTCAAGTGATTTCCCTTCCCGTCTCTAATTTGCCGGATTTGGTTGGCCGGGCAGAAGGATTCGGCTGAATTTGAATCCTGCTGAAAAAGGCCAAATCCCGAATCGAATCCTGGATTTGGTGCATCCCTAGTGACAATATCACTTTGACTCTAGGATTAAATCAATAAAGAAGAAATCATTTAATTTCAAATAATTACAGTACAAGTAAGAATCAGGTTGTGTTGGAATTTTGGTCTTCAAACACGCCAGTCAGTCTTCTTTCACATAATAGTAAAGGGTAAGAGAGGCAAATGATCATTTAAGTCCTATTAACTGTGACCAGTTCCAGGCCAAGCCAGCCAGACGCCTTAGATGCCGCCAATGATCACACACGCGTGTTAACGAACTTGTGCTTTCAGCATTGACTAGGGTAGGATTGAATGGGCTGGTGGGATACCAGGAGAAAACCTGGTGGGCACTGGCTCAGTTCCACTGCCTTGGGCCCTTGGTGTTGCAGACCTGGTGGGCCCTCAGTGCCCCAGTCAGACACTAGGGAAAGTACAAATGCGGTAGGGGGACAAGGACCAAGGTTACAGAAGTGGTACATGCCTAGTGCCTCCCCTCTCTGTTGTGCCCTATACACTTGCTGCTTCTGCCTACCTCTAGTTCTGGCCATGACTTTGTCTATACACCCCCATCATTATTTGCACTACAAACATTACTTGGGCCTCTCATTATATGTATATACTGTATACTGTATATATATATATATATATATATATATCAAACGTGTTTAATTATATATGCATATCCAACGTTTCGGCCCACATTAGGGCCTTTTTCAAGGACAATTTGCAAATGAATCAGTGCATACTTAAATACTTTAACCCCCCATTAGAAATGGCACCAAACATGATGTCATAGATACCAAGAGCCTTACAAAAACCAACTAATTCATCTGTATACACCACTTGGTGTCACCATTGAGCAAGTGAATTATGTGTCCAACATAGTGTCCATTTGGAAATAGTCCATTCATACAAACCTGCAAGTTTATACAAATTAGATACTTTGTTTTTATTTTTATGTTTATGTTACGTTTTTTTAATGACAGATACACTTTCAAACAGCAACAAATTATCATTTCTTTTTTGCTAATTTTCTCAACCTAATATTCTATAGCAAGACAGCCAATTTGTTCTGTCTTATTATATAATGCTTTGCCAAAAAATGATTTCAGGTTAAAAAGCAACTCAACACCAACTGCCCATTTAACCCTTTGGGTGCCACACAATCTGTGGATCCAGTAAGACTTTCTTTTAAGTAGGGCTTTATCAAAATCTCCTCCCCTCATGTTAGCAGGAACATGTTCTATGGGCATACATCTAAAAGCAGTGGGGCCATGCTTTGCTTCTGCCCAATGTTTCGCCACCAACTGTTGTGCAAAATCCTGCTTTTTGTTTCTATCTTTTGCCTTATCATCTCTTTCTGGGTTTAAAGCAGCTCCAATACTTGCCCTGTGCGCCCCAATACGCTCATTGAGCATCCTCATTGTCTTGCCACAATATATTAATCCACAGGGGCACTTTATGATCTATACAACCATTGCTGTCATACTTGTCATCCTTTGTTTAATCGTATACTTTTTACAGGTGCGAGGATGTATGAAATGATTACTAGAATCAGAATGACACAGCCGCTGCATTTGTAAACATCTGGTTGTTGTGACAAAAAATGTTGCACTTGAGGAGTGAAATACTTGCCTGTAGGCTCAGAGGGGCTTAACATTTCTTTCAAAGTACTACCTCTTTGGCAGATACATTTTGGTTTTCGTGGGCAATTTTCTGGACATGCTATCGTCGCTTGCGACTAAAGGCCAATGTTTCAATAGACATTTATGTATGTACCCAGAGCCCTCACTGTATTGGCTTCCATAATACAGATCATTTGCAGCTTCCTTTCTTTTATTCTAGCTCACCCCTTGTATTTTGTTCTAACATCATTTCTTCCCGACTAAGGCCCAAAGCCCACTTTCGGGTATCCTTTATCAATTCATACCGGTAGCCTCTGTTAAGGAACTTTTCACACGTCACACAAATCTTCTGCCTCTTGTGTTTGTCACTATCTATACACACTAAGCATTTTTGACTTCAGTAGCGAATTTTGGGTGATTGCTGTGCTAGTGTAAAATCGTGTTCCTATCAGTGGGCTTTAGAAAAAAACACGCGTGTAACTTGCCTTCTTCCTTATAGACTTTAACGTCTAGGAATTCAATACTACTCGCATTATGATTTAATGTCAATCTCATTGGGCTAACCATATTATCAAACTGATTCACCAATTCTTCTCATTCAGCAATAGGACCCATCCAAATGAAAAATATATTGTCGATATAGCACCTGTAGAAGGCGCCATATCTTCTGAATAGTGCATGATTTAAGATGTTCTCATTTTTATATGGATACATGGAAGCATTAGCGTAAGCAGGGGCTACTTTAGATCCCATCGCCGTCCCTGTGCGCTGTATATAGAATTGTTTTTCAAACTTGAAATAATTCTTGTAGCGAATGAACTTCAACAGGGACAATTGAGTTTCTTATCTCACTATTTTCTTAGAACCACTCTGACCAAACTCCCTCACACTTCTCTTTACTGGGTTTCACAGACACTATATCCAAGATGGGAAACTCCTGTGACACATTTGAAGGCCAAGATCATTACTACTATAGACATGCTGAACCTGTAGGCTGTGAACCTGTAGGCTGGTTCCATAAGCGTATTATATAAAATATGGTATTTCTAGCCATATTCATTTTTAGGGTTTCGTTCACCTTCAAAACACTTTTTTCAATTCAGTTGTTTTAAGATTGTTCCCCAAAAATAAAGACTTTTCTCCATTACTTTCGATTATTTTTTTTTTTTTTTACTGTTTTTCAGTAAAAAAAAGTCAAATGTCTGTTTCTGGTGTTTGAGTCTGGCAGCTCAGTAATTCAGGTGCAGACTCTAAACTGTTACAATTTTGCAACATTTAGTTGATACATTTCTCAGCAGTATCTCTGGAGTATTAGCAACTATTGTATCAATTCTAACAGCTGCCTTTATTGAAACCCAGAGATTCTGCTCAGCAGGGACAAAGATAAGAAATGTATCAACTAAATGTATCAATTTAGAACAGTTTACAGGGTCGGTGACCCCCCAGATCTACTTCAGAAGGTGAAAAAATACACTTTTACACTTCAATATTATAAAAAGCGTCATGCATAGAAAATAGAAAGTCATTGGAAAAAGTAGTTGTTTTAAGGTGAAGCACCCCTTTAAGAAAAAACAACACCAGAATTGCCTCCTTCCTAGGGCAGCTCCTGACATTCAGGTGCAATTTACCAGGGGCAGCAAAAGGCCGATACTGATAACTTTAAGAGCTGAATCAGAATGGCACCAGGTGCTGAATTGCCACTGCTCTGTACCGTACACCTTTGTATGACATGCATATAATTGGGGGGTGGGGGGGGGTACACAGTCAGAGCTGTATTAATGAAGGAAGTTGCAAATTGCGAATTTTGGCTTTTTTTTGCACTTGGCACACTGTGTGGGACTTAGTAAATGAGGCCTTATGTCTATTTATTACAATCTGCGGGGAGTAATTACAAAAGATATAGTTGTCTCCTGTTATACTGCAGCACCTATGGGGTTAAGTCTCCTTCCTGCTTGATAGGATGATCAATTAAAAAACATTATAATCATCCCCCCCATGGGCGCCATCTTCTGGGTCTTCAGTCTCCTTCTGTAAGGGAACACCGTATTTGGAGCATGCGCAGTTGGAGCAGTCCGGTATTTGTACCAACTGCACATGCCCCGAGAACTTCCATGAATTGAAGGGAAGAAAGAAGATGGCGCCCACGAGCTCCGATGCGCTACTCTGTATAAATAAGTGAGCAGTCCAGGGACCCTTTCTGGAATAATGCACTATGTGGGTAGGAAGCAGGGAGGGGGACTCTCTAGGGTAGAAGATGGGGCTTTTCTTATTGGAGGGGGTTTAGTTCTCCTTTAAAAGGAGTAAAAGACTTGTTTGCTGGCTGGAGAAAGCACAATAGTAATACATATGCAAATGGAAGGGAGAGGGAGATTGTACTATAACTGGACTGATTTTGGGGGCCAAAATATGGCAACCCCTGCAAAAATTGATTTGCCTATTACTGGCCATTTTCCATTGCAGACTGGGACCTCAGTGCTTAGCAGGTTCCATGTAGAACACACAAAGCCCATTCACATATACAGTGTGAAATATCCTACTTGCTGGGGGGAGACAATGAAAAAGTGCAAAATCATTGCTTTTAACCACAAATGTATTTGTTTATTTTGCTATAGTCTCTAAAAGGCACCCGCCAGTTATACTTGAACATTATTTGGCATCAGCAGCCCAGACAGGTCATATTAAAGGTATATTTCTCCCACGTGAATAATAAAAAGAAAAACATAATTCTGGCTCATTTCTCATCCCTGGGCAAATCTGCACCTGTTTGTTGCTATGGGTAACTAGGCAGGTGGCAATAGACTAGCGCTAGTGAATGGGGTCACTGTGTGTGTGAGGTAAGAGGGTCTGGACTTGTCCTAGTGAGAATGTAGGTCAAGTTAACCCGTTGCCTCCATAAGTAAAGGCCGCCTGGTGCAGTGAGAGTTGTAGTTGAGCAGCAGGACAAGCCACACGATACGCAGCCCATACTCGTCATTTTCCGTCTCCTCTTTTGATCTGTTTCTTGGCATCCTGCATCCCTGTCCGTAACTCCCTGAAGAATGTGTCCTTAATCTTCTCCAGCTTGCGGCCCAACTCCCACACGTCCCTGCTTGTGCCGGGCCTGCTCGCCTCCTGGCGCATCTGTCGCACAGTGTCGGAGCGTAGGAGTCGCTGGGCCGCGTCTTTGCCTCTCAGTTGAGCCTTGATGACGGCGAAGGCGGTGATCTGCGCGGCTCTGCGTATGGGCCGGGACTCGGACAGTTTTTCGATCAGCCGCGGGTTGTTGAGCAGAGTGAAGAGAAGTCTCCGCAGAACCATCGTGTTACTTTAGCGTTGCGCCCTCACAAAACGATCACTTCATTCACTCCTGTACGGAAAGCATTTTAGGACAAAACACGCTGGTCTCTAGTCGGCGCCACCTAGAGAAAAGTGTACAGAACGTTATGTACTTGTTATTTCTGTCTCTGATCTCCCAGCGATTATACATACTCAATACTCACTGACCTCTACACTAGTTACGCGGCGTTCAACACCATTCACACTGTCACTCGTCTGACCTTTCTAAGTGTTTCCGGTTCTCCCCGGATACAATATTGCTCTGCCCTCCTGTGATTGGCCATCGTGTCGCTTAAAGGGATTGTTGTTCATCTTTGATATAACTTTTAGTATGATGTAGAAAACGACATTCTGATACCATTTGCAATTTGTTTTCCTTTTTTTTATTATTTGTGTTTTTTGAGTTATTTAGCTTTTTATTCAGCTGCTCTTCAATTTGCATCTTAAGCAATCTGGTAACTAGGGTCGAAATTACCCTAGAAACCTTGCATTGATTTGAATAAGAGACTGAAATATGAATAGGAGATAGAGTTGCCACCCGGCCGGTAAAACACCTGCCAAGGCCGGGGCCGGTATTACAAATTTACCGGATGTGCAGTTGCCAGTAATTTGTAATACCCTTTAAAAAAAGCCCCTGGCCTGCCCCCAATTTGCAAAGAACTTAACTTTTTTCCAGCACTGTGGACGTCTCTGCGATGTTGCTCCACCCCTTTTGCGGCATGCCATGTAGCCCCGCCCCTTTTCCATCACAGACCGCCACCTTTTGGTGCCCGCCCCCCACTGGCCGGTAATATTTTTTAGTAAATGTAGCAACCCTAATAGGAGAGGCCTGAATAGAAGAATCAGTATTAAAAACATGTTTTTTTTCAAAACGCATCAGTTAATAGTGCTACTCCAGCAGAATTCTGCAATGAAATCAATTCTCAAAAGAGCAAACAGATTTTTTTTATATTCAATTTTGAAATCTGACATGGGGCTAGACATTTTGTCAATTTCCCAGCTGCCCCAGTCATGTGACTTGTGCCTGCACTTTAGGAGAGAAATGCTTTCTGGCAGGCTGCTGTTTTTCCTTCTCAATGTAACTGAATGTGTCTCAGTGGGACATGGGTTTTTACTATTGAGTGTTGTTCTTAGATCTACCAGGCAGCTGTTATCTTGTGTTAGGGAGCTGTTATCTGGTTACCTTCCCATTGTTCTTTTGTTTGGCTGCTGGGGGGAAAGGGAAGGGGGTGATATCACTCCAACTTGCAGTACAGCAGTAAAGAGTGATTGAAGTTTATCAGAGCACAAGTCACATGACTTGGGGCAGCTGGGAAATTGACAATATGTCTAGCACCATGTCAGATTTCAACATTGAATATAATAAAATCTGTTTTCTCTTTTGAGAAATGGATTTCAGTGCAGAATTCTGCTGGAGCAGCACTATTAACTGATTCATTTTGAAAACATTTTTTCCCCATGATAGTATCCCTTTAAAGGTGAACCACCCCTTTAATGGCCGGTGCTTGGAGGAGGCTGGTGGGTACAACTGCTTAAAATTAGGGGAACCCCGTCCCCTCCGCAGACCCACAGCTAGGGGCGGACAGTAAAAAGGGACAGTAATTACTTACCACTACAGGTGAAACCCCCAGGAATCCTGCTGGACCCCTGCATACTTACCTGCCTTGGATGACAGGAAACTAAAACACAGGGGACAGCAGGAGGGGAGGGTGTTTTATTCTTGTTTTGTGTCCTAGGAGGAGGGACCATATCTCTTTTGTGTGCTGCCTGGGGACCTGAAGAAAATGTAATTTCTCTATATTTTCATTAGGGAATAAAAATGCCAGTACTTGCTCGGCATACAGCAAAACCATTAACCCATTTGTGATGATTTGAACTGTCAAACTTAATGGAAAATGTTCAGTGGTGCTTGGAAATGTGTGAACCCTTTAGGGTGGTGGCACACAGCGTTCGGGGGAGATTAGTCACCCAGCGTCAAATCTCTTCTTTGAGCGACTGATCTCCGCCCGAAATGCCTTCCCGCCGACTAGAATGTAAATCGCCAGCAGGATGGCACTCAGAGGTTCGGTTTTCCGAAGTTTCCTCGTGAAGCACCTTTGGGCGACTACGGAAACTGAAGCGATCCATGTGCCAGCCCGCCAGCGATTCACATTCTAGCTGGCGGGTAGGAATTTCGGGGAGATTAGTCGCCGGAAGAAGAGATTTGTTATTGGACGACTAATCTCCCGGAAACGCTACGTGTGCCACCACCCTTAGGATGTTTAATATTGCTGCATAATTATGGCCTAAAACATGGTCTGCTTTTCCCTCAAGTCAGAACCATAATGCTTGATCATTCATTCATTATACAAAATTATTCGGAGTTACACACTTGTGTATGTAACATAGGATGTGTATGTCCACACCTACTATGTTGCTTTAGGGGACTCTATGTGGCCCTTTTAGGTTTTTTTATTTGTACAGTGCTAAATAAAAAAACAAATATCCCAAGAATTTATATGGGTTATAATATAAAAAGACAGAGCGTGTCTAATAGTGTATAGCCACAAATAAATAAGTAGCATTCAATAGAAATTAGGGATGCACAAATCCAGGATTCGGTTTGGGATTCTGCCTTATTCAGCAGGATTCGGAATCCAAAATAGTGGATTCGGTGCATCCCTTATAAAATGGTTGTTATGAGTTACAGCACCTAGGCACATTTTGTGCCTTTTTTTTTTATTTAAACATATGTGGGTGGGGTGGTAAGATTAATTTTACAGATCAGAACGGGACCTCTTTACTGTAAATGTGGCCAGTGAGCCTTTCCTGCCTTTAAACTTTCAAATTGAAATAGTATTGATAGAGGCCTATTCCAGACTACTCCTATAAATAACCAGTGAGTAAGTACTCTCCCTCTATGCATCTAGGGAAGGGACATGGCCAGTCAACACTCTGTAGCAGCACTCTCATGACCGTGGCGCAAATAATTCCATCCATGCATACAGAAATCCTCACTGGGTTCTCAGTACTGCAAATATTTTTAGCACTTGCCTTTTCTTTTACCTTTAATATGTGGCCCTAGTTTAACGGTTGTTTCTCTTTGGGGCCATATTTTTGGTGCCGTTATCTCAAAATATAGAATGATGTTGCTCTAGTGATACAATCTGTAAGAAACACTTGCCTAACTTGGACTTATAAATAGGGTGGTTCATTTATCTGAACATTTGTCAAGAGAACTTGCCTGCCAGTATTGACATTAGGAAGAGCTCATTAATGGCATATCATTGTATGATTTGGTTTTGCTCTCTAACAAAAACACTGCACAGAGACACACAGTAATCAGTAATTCCTGCTTTTCAGCAGTACAATGTGCACAGTGCCTATAATGTCATAATAGTTCTATTTTACACACTTTCAGTCTATGGAACATTTGCTTGTGTGCTAGGGTAAAGGAGCCAGACTGTAAGCTCAAATAAGAATAAAACCATTATTTTTGGATTTGACCCAATAGTGAATACTTCCACAAAAGAGTCACCTGAATACCAAAAGAAGAGTTAACCCAATGTGAAGGATAATGAAGATAAACTTGATTATTTCAGAAACGGTACAGAATTTGTAATTGGTTTGACATTTAGGGGCCGATTCACTAACTTCGAGTGAAGGATTCGAAGTAAAAAAACTTCGAATTTCGAAGTGTTTTTTGGGCTACTTCGACCATCGAATGGGCTACTTCGACTACGACACGAAGGATCCGAACTAAAAATCGTTCGACTATTCGATCATTCGATAATCGAAGTACTGTCTCTTTAAAAAAAACTTCGACCCCCTAGTTCGCCATCTAAAAACTACCGAACTCAATGTTAGCCTATGGGGAAGGTCCCCATAGGCTTTCTTAAGTTTTTTTGATCGAAGGATATTCCTTAGATCGTTGGATTAAAATCCTTAGAATCGAACGAATCGAAGGATTTAATCGTTCGATTGAAGGAATAATCCTTTGATCGTTCAATTATACTATTTGCGCTAAATCCTTCGACTTTGATATTCGAAGTCAAAGGATTTTAATTCCCAGTTGAATATCGAGGGTTAATCGGCCCCTAAGAGTGTTTCTTATTTCAGTATAATGAAGCTTGAATTATATGTTCATTTTCATGATAGTTATCCTTTAAAGAAGAATTAAACCCTAATAATGAATGTGGCTAAAAATGCCATATTTCACATACTGAACTTATTGCACCAGCCTTAAGTTTCAGCTTCTCAATAGCAGCAATGATCCAAGACTTGGAAAGGGTCGGCGACACTCACATGCTCAGTGGGCTCTGAGCAGCTGTTGAGAAGCTAAATTTAGGGGTCGTCACAAATTTACAAGCAGAAAATGAGGTTTGCCTGTAATATAAGATTATGCTACAGGGCTGATTATTAAATTCTGATGATAACTTCACTGGTTTCTAAGCTGACGTAGTTGTTACCTGTATTATTACTAATCAGCCATTTATTGTGACATTTCTATTCTATGTGTACTGTATATTGTGAGTGGGTCCCTAAGCTCAGTAAGTGACAGCAGCACAGAGCATGTGCAGTGAATAAACAGAAAAGAAGATGGGGAGCTACTGGGGCATCTTTGGAGACACAGATCTTTACTGCTAAAGGGCTGTGGTTGCCTTGGGCTGTTTCAAAAGCCCAAAACATTATGTACAACATTTCTAGCTATTCTTTGGTTAAGCTTTAGTTCTCCTGCGACTCTGCAAAAACATAATTGTCAGCTTACACTGTCTGTAGTATAGTTACACAACTGGATTCAGTGCATCCCTACACAAAATGTATGCCTTAAGTGGAGTCTGACTGAAGGTAAGAGACAACAGCGCTCTCTCTATGGCAGATAGGCCAGATATAGAGAAGGAACCTGCCTAGGGCTCAGTTATCTTCCAATTTGTCAGCAGACAAGTGAGGAAATAACAGCTGAGAGCAGGGACAGGAGAGAGGTTGCTAGCCTCAGCACCAAAGACTGGGGAATGTTGGAGTGAGTGAAATCTTTGGGTTACTGGTGGATAGCGGCAACTGTGGGAGGGTGGGTTTGAGAGTGTGCAGGAGCCAAACTGCAATACTACTTGTCCCCGCTCTGATGTCAGAAACGAGACTTCCAATGTGAACTCACCAAATGAGCTGGTTAAGAGATGCCAGGACGTGTCGTTTTCACACAGATGGAGTGGCAAAGGTTATCTGCCCCTTCCATATAAAGATATGGCAGCTTCATGATATACATTTTCTTTAGGAATTCCATATCAGTTTTATACAGCCATTTTAATAACAAAAAGAATTCTTCTAATTTTTTTTGACAAATTAAACTGTTACTTCTATCTACAAGTCAAAGGTGCATCAAAACTATAATTTTACTGCTGCATGCTCTGCATTATTGCATGCGAACTTAATAAATATTAAATACAAGAAACAAAATGTCATGAATATTTCATGAGAATTTTATGTCTCACAGCTGACCAATGGCATGTCCCACAACTGACCAAAATGGGGAAAAAAAAAAATATGTGAGGTAACGATGGAGGGTATAAACCGCCCTTATGAATCTTTTTCTTCAAAGCTGTGAGAGTATTATGCTATTCAAGTAGAGCTTCGATTCCAAGGGAAAGGAAATGTAGCTTTAATGTTTAATCCATTAGTCGGCGTTCACATAGTTCTTTATAAATCCTTTTGCGCACGCGAGGCATGTCCTCTTGAGAAAATTGAAAAGGCTGATCTAAAGCGAGGCACTTGCAGTACTGAAAAGTAAAAGGACAAAATGAATCTCAATTAAGTACTTTACTGAACTGTTCACTAATTACAGATCTGTCATCTTCCAACAAAACCAGTATACAGAATATGTAAGGATTTGTACCGATAGTAAAAAACGAATACAAAACTTCATCTAAAAGTGGTTGAGGTCATGTAAAATTCGAAGGGATTTGTCCTTTTCCAATCGTAAAAGCTTTCTTTAAGGTTTTAGAGGTTGTCAGGTATTTTTCCGTTTGTATTTGCACAAAAAATTAGATGATTTTGAGGTTTTGGCATCAGTATTCGGGTTAGTTCCACATTTTAATTTGTTTGTGCTCTTTTTATATTAGGCTGTTCTATTAAAATACTTGGCATTTGTGGTTTTAGGGAAAAACCCTACAAGCGCTTTTCATCAGATTTTATGGGTCGGATTTCATCTGATAACAGGATGCTACAAAAATCGGATTCCCTTAGGCTAAAAAGTAAAGTCAGATGGAGTCTTTTCTTCATGCGTTTACATCAGACAATCAATATATTTCAATGAGGAAAAAAAAAAAAGTCTTTCCAACACCATCCGTTTTTATCTTGTTGGATGAAGAAGCAGCATGTAGAATTTAAATTGTTTCATGTCTCATGGAACATTTTACATGTGGTTTACACAACAGGTTTTTCTATCAGTCCCATTATATTTTGACCCATGCAACTGCATCTGACTTATTGGATGAGTTTTGTTTATCTGCCACAAAAGCACTTTGTGAAGTTTAGCCCTTAGAGAAAATTAAAGTTTTTTTTCAAGGTTTCTAAAACCACTAAAATCAGAATGTCGTTAAATGGGTCTCCAAGTATTCAGCAGAACCAAATCCAAACGCTTCAAGTCACATGACTTAAGCTGTCGGCTTGACTTTTTTTGTTTGCAATTTATGCAAATATGAAAACTAGGATTTGTCTTTGGTTCATGATTTGGCAGAATCCAAACATGATATATTTGGGGAATCCCGACTTTTTGCGCTTCTTTTCTTCTGGTGCACATTCCTCTTTGCCGACTGCCAGTGCACAACGACAGCTGTGTGTTGTTTTAAGTGATGAACCGGTCTCTGTTGTATGTTCAATACAAACCCTATTCTTTGAACTCATTTAACAAGGGGATATAGTGCATTCTTAAAGGCGATGTAAAAGCAAAAGGTAAAGGCAAAGGTAAAGGCACCTAAAAAGAATCATATTTTCAATTAAGTCCAGTCAGCAGATCCCTTTCTGTAACATAAACAATCTTCCATAGCTCATTCAATGTTCCTCTCCTTCTGGAAGCTGCATGTTGTCGCGGGCCGGCCAGCCAGAGTTGCTCTGCATTGCCACAAACAGGGACAGTTATTTATGAATTTATTTATTACGGAGGCTAATCTTGATGAGAAAGAGTCCCCACACTGCTTCCTTGCCCTTTAGAATGCAGAGCATCATTGATCCTCTCTCACTACTGTGGCCAGCCGGCTGTAAAAGGATCTCTGTGTAGCTTCCAGAGGTAAATGAGCAGCAGAAGATTTATTATTTTAAAGAAAGGGTACTGATTTGCCAACACGAGTATATTGAAAAGATGCTTATTTTAAAGGTGAAAAAGCAGTAGATAGTTTTTTTTTTTGCCTTTACATCCCCTTAAAGTCAAAACACTCAGCAGTTGCAGTGCCAGGTGGGCTTTGCTAAGGAAAGCTTGCATGGGTATTCTTGAGAGCCCTTAAATTGAAACTATTTGTTGCATCCGCATGTAGATACATTACCAGATACCATAATTTAAACGCATGCTAAACACTATATGTAAAACTCTATTTGTACTTATATTTACGAATACTCACCTGAAGCACAAACACACCGCAGTCACTGTCGTTCTTCTGTTGTGGAATGCACTATAAATGAAAGGTTTTACAGAATTAGCACAGATTTGATCGTAAAAGGCAACCTATGATACCCTCCTAGCCTGTGGTTTAAAATCATATCTGTTTGTGACCTTAAAACAGTCATATATTTCCATTAATTTAGGAGCACATTTACTAAGCTCGAGTGAAGGATTAGAATAAAAAATACTTCGAATTTCGAAGTATGTTTTTGGCTACTTCGAATCGAACTAAAAATCGTTCGACTATTTGACCATTCGATAGTCGAAGTACTGTCTCTTAATTAAAAAAAAAAAAAAAAACTTCGACCACCTACTTCGCCACCTAAAACCTACAGAGCACCAATGTTAGCCTATGGGAAGGTCCCCATAGGCTTTCCTAGCAATTTCTGATCGAAGGAAAAATCGTTCGATCGACGGATTAAAATCCTTTGAATCGTTCGGTTCGAAGGATTTAATCGGTCGATTGAACGATTTTTCCTTTGATCGTTCGATCGAACGATTTGCGGTAAATCTTTCGATATTCGAAGGATTTAACTTCGATGGCCGAATATCGAGGGTTAATTTTTTCTTGGGAATGTGCATCTCTACATTTACCAAACAAAACACTGAAATGTACCTTTGTAATAGCAGTTTGCCAGTCCTGAAGAAACTCTGGGTGGTTTTTCTCCCTGGCTTCTGTTAGTAGATATTTTCGTATATTCTGCAATATACACACCAAAGTATCAGACCAATTTATTTTCATTTAACATTTCTTAAAATGACTATATGAACCCCAATATTGTGCTGTTAAAACCCCATAGTGAAATATACATTTCAGCCTCTTTTACATGTTGAATACATAATGAAATACATGTGCCTGGGCCATTTTACATGTATCTCAGTTATTAGCTCTATACTCCTCCCTCTCTTAACCGACAATTCAAGGCTTGACAAGGCAAGTGGAGAAGAACGATCAGTGAAAAGAATTCATAAAACATGGTTATATTTAATAACGATCTCACCTCTACACAGAACTTAAAATGGATGCCTTGGGAGTCATAAAATGAAATTATTTTTTGTGGGATATTCACAGTAATGAGAGACCAATGCACTTCTAAATGTATGGGAATTAACAGCAGAGATTTCTTGAAAAAATCCACCTATGAAAACATAAGCAAAAAGGTACTAAGTATGACAGGTAAGACTTGGTGACAGTAGTTCGAACAGGAAAACATTTTCTCATGGTAAACGTAAACTAAGCTTTAATTGTTCAAATACAGATGCAGACAATTTCTATCGCCAATATACCTAGAAAGAAAATGCCACTGAAATGACAAGAATTTATCCTACAATGAAAGAAAGCACTGAATAATATACAGAATAATAGGCAGTTATAGGTAATTATGGATAGCACAATACTCTGTGCAGAATATAATACAATCTCTTGATATTCTTTAATATATAGTAGAAGCTACTTATCAAAGCAACAAAATAGACAATAGTGATAATTGGCTTTGTTAAGACAATAAGGGGGTTATTTACTAAACTCCGGTCATGTTTTTAGGGTAAAACTCACATTTTTCGGGTTTTGGTTCTTTTTTTAAATTCTAATTTTAAACTCAAATTTTTCGAGAGGTCCCTATCCTATTTTGTAGTTTCTGCGGCCTGTGCTAGAATTAGCTGGAAAATCCGACCTTTTCAGGCAAAAATCCCAAAAAATCTGGGCTTTTCATGAAAAAGTAAAAAAAAAAAAAAAAAAAAAAAAAATAGAGTGATTCAGGAAACTCGGAAAAAATTATATGATTCTGATTTTCGCACGATTTTATTGAGTTTTTACCTGAACCGTTTAAATCGAGTTTTTTTTAATAATAAAGGTCAAATCGAGGATTCTAACTTGGTCGGACTATTTTTATTTAAAATATCTGAAAAATGTAGTTTTGATAAATAACCCCCTTAGTGCGTTTTAGCAGAGGCAATTTTCTGTATTACCTAAAGAGGGGTATTTTGTAGCCACAAACAGTAGCTGCTACTAGTAGCTCTTTGTGTCTTCACCCCAAAATATATATATATAGTTTTCATGTCCCTTCTGATGCATCATCAAGATGCTTGATCATGTTGCTTACTCTTTTCACAAGTACATATGGAATTTTAACAGCTGAAAACTGAATATTTATTCATGAAATATGCTAAAAAATAAAAAACTGACCATTGGGGAACCAAACTGCTGACCATTTAATTACTTGGATAATGGATAATTCAGATTCTTATGTAGCAGACTCTTTTGGTCCTCAACCATTTCTATTGGCCTTATCAAGCACAGCAATGTAACCCCTGATTAGTAACACTACTAGAATCCTGCTGCTCATTAATGAGGTTGATCACCATTAAATTAACTTTTAGTATGATGTATCATATGTACTATGATGGATAGTCAGATAATTTGGTTTTCAAATTTGTATTTGTGGTTTTTGAGTTATTTAGCTTTTTTATACAGCAACTCTGCAGTGTGCACTTTCAGCAATCTGGTCGCCTATGACCCTAGCAACCATGCATTTGACTGGGAGATTGGATTATGAATAGGAGAGGCCTGAATAGAAAGAGAAGTAATAAAAAAGCAATAATAAAAAAGCAATAACAATACATTTGTAGCCTTACAGAGCATGTTTTTTAGATTTGAAAGCTGGAAAGAGTCAAGAAGGCAGATAATAAAAAACTATAAAAAAATAAAATAAGGGCCAATAGAAAAGTTGCTTAGAATTAGCCATTCTAGAAAATGCTGAAAGTGAATTTAAAGGTGAGCCACGCCTTTTAAAACAGAATTATTCTGCCCTTACATTTTAGAACAAGATTTCGTAAACTTAAAACTTACCTTTTTAGTCCATCTTTTTACCCCATTATAACCTTTGGTAACCAACTGTCTGTGAAAAAAACTGTTTAAGAAATGTACCTGGAGGTGAAAGAAAACAGAGCAATCCTGTTGGCCAGTGCAAAAAATGCTCAATGTATTAAAGTGATATTATGGGTTTGGGTTAATTTCAAATACCTTTAGAACACATCATGTGATTCAGCCAAATTCTAAACTACCCTATCTTTAGGACCAGTGCAAGCCTACAGTCTACAGCGGATGCATTAGTCAAAACAAGCAACACTGCAACCTCGTTTCATGTGTAAATACAAAATATACGGTGTATAAAAAATATATATGTATTTGGCCATAAATGGTGATGAAATACACCCTTATAAACATATTTTGAAATGCTGTGCAATGATTTCATGCAAATATACAGGAAAAAATAAAATTCAGCTAATGAAATAGGTCTTTTTTTTGCCACCAATCCAGAATTTGTTCCTGGCTGACTTTGACCCATGGATTTCAACGGATCATTACAAATAGTAGGTGGGGTAATTGTGGTGATAAATGTGTGTATACTTTGTGGCCTAAAAAATACAAACCTTTATAAACAAACCTATTTGGAACGGATTATTTTAATGGTCACAATAAATCTACAAATGTTTTTCCAATAAAATGACCTTAGAGCTGAGTAAGTATTTCAGCAGTGAATACAATGTAGATGCCTTACCCATGAGGTAAGCAGAATTCAACTACACACCTTGTCAGGTACTGCATCCATTATGAGCTCACCATACATGTTAATAACCTGTAAGGAAAATATTCAGCAATCAGAGCAATATTGTGAAACAGTCACATTCAGCAAATCTAGCCCAGCAGAAATTGCAGATAACATAGTAAATGCACAGAGAAATTGGCAAAATAGATTTCCCATAATGCTGCCCCTGGCGTGCTTGACTGCAGGTATTAAGTTCTTTGGGTGAAAATCCACTGGATAGACTTGTAAAGAATACACACATTCCTGCAGCACTTTAGGAATATGACAAGCAAGGTAATTTCATATGTTCTCTACCTGCAGCAATGCAAGTTTTCCCGCATTAGAGGTCTGGCACGTGACAGAACTGGTTGCTTTTAGGCGATTAGTTTGATTTCAAGAATTGTGTCCCTCTCCTACAAATGGTCCTACATGATACAAGGGATTAGGATTTTTTTTTTTCTTTATTAATATTTTTTATTGCAAATATTTGTCGTTTACATCTCACGACAGTTCTGCTTTTACAATTGCAAATCCATATATTTTCATGTCTCAAATAAACATTATATATATTACAATTGTCTTACTCATTATTTAGTCTCATGAGTTTGATAAGATGCAGTTGTTCACATGACAAATTATACATAACCATATAGCGGAGGTTATAAAGGGTAGGGAGGGAATGCAATTATGTATGAATAATAAATAACATTTTAGGATTTTTTTTTTTTTAATTCTTGTTGTGGTTTTTGATTGTTATCGGCTTGCCTGGATCCCATTTAACCTAGTAACTAGCCAGTAGTTTAAGCATTATACTGGAAGCTATATAGGAGAGAACAGATAAGAGTGGCAAAAGGCAAATCACTCAAAAAACATTATCCCATATCTGTGTCTTGTACAAAAGCAAATGATATAGTCATGGAACTCTATGACTTAAAGGGATCGTTCATCTTTAAAATAACTTAGTATAATGTAGAGGGATATTGTGAGACAATTTGACAATTTGCAAATTGCAATTTAGCTTTTTATTCAGCAGCTCTCCAGTTTCCTATTTCAGCCATCTGGTTGCTAGGGTCCAAATTACCCTAGCAACCCTGCATTGATTAAAATAAGACACTGGAAAATGAACAAGAGAATGCCTGAATAGAAAGACGAATAAAAAGCAACAATTGCAATAAATTTGTAGCTTTACAGAGCATTTGTTTTTGACCCCCATTTGAAAGCTGGAAAGAATCAGAAAAAGGCAAATAATTTAAAAACTAAAAAAAAATAATGAAGACCAATTGAAAAGTTGCTTAGAATTTGCAATTTTAAGTAATAATATTTTAAACATATTTTACACAGTCATTCTAAAATATACATTTTAAAATTGTATTTATCTTCAAAGATTTGGAGAATTTTCAGACATTACCTGCCTTTTCAGCTGGGAGAAAAAAAAAAGTGTATAGATGCTCCTACTACAGTATTATAACAAGCAACATTCATCAAGCAATGTCATTAACCCATTTGCAATAGTGATGTGTGGGTTGAAAAAAAAAAAAAACTCCAAACCCGCACTAGGCACTAACCCACCCAGCACTTATATTTATACACCCACGTCTGACATCATGAAAGGGGACAGGGCAGGCACGCACCTATAAATAGGAGCTGCCAGATCAAGAAGCCGGCACAAGACAGTGTGCAGGAGTCGGCCCAAACCCTCCCGACCCGCAGGTATAAGGCCAGCCCAAACATCCCTAGTCTGCACTGCAATCTTACGAGAAGGTCTGTCCTTGGATACCTGTGAGAGCACAATTTTTAGGTTTTTCTACTTACTTGATCATTAAGCCAGTTTTGGCCATCTAGAGTAGCAAGATCATCCATATCAAGCATGTGTTTATTATAGAAAACACGAAAATTGCACGTGGGAGCTTTGGAATGCTTGGCTCTGTACTTTGTTATCTCCTTACTGATAAAGGATATTCTAAAAGATATAGAGGCAAGAAGAAATTGGTTAAATGTAATTCTTCAGGACAAATGTAGCTCTTCAAAACATTATACTTGAATTGCTATTTTATAGGGCTAATAAATAGGAGATGGAGACCCTATGATGGTAGTCACTCATGCCTTAAAATCTGACCACTTTACTGCCAACTTCCTGATGTCAGAGACATTATACATGCTCTGTATGCTTTAGAATGCTGTAGAGAGTTTATTCTCAGCAGAAAGTTTACATCTGTATAGCTAAACCAATACAAAATTCTTATTCTGGATAATTTGTGTTAATTAGGAGCGTTACATTGAAGAAACTATACTTGTTTCTAAGCAAATAACATGAAATTCTCTTTGCTCACCCATAAAGAACAGGATAAGGAAATTATGACAATTAACATTCCTAAATGGTTGCCCCTTTTTATTGGCCACCTCTGGATCACTCAACTGTAGTTAGGGAATGATGGGAGCTAAAACATGGAGCTGGCCGCTGCTCCTGCAAAAAAGGGAAAGTTGTATTCACCACTAATTTGATTAGATAGGGATGTGCAATGCGTATTTGTGATTTTTTTCTTTGAATCCCACTTAATGGTTTAAAATGTTGTTATATTCAAAAGATCCATCCCTTTGATAAAAAATGCCAACGATGGCAGTCCTAAATAAAAGTTAAAAAATGCTAAATTTAACATTCATGTAAATAATGCTGTAGTTAATGTGATTTAGCAGCTGGAAGGGATAAAAGGGAAACACATTTTCTTCCATCAAGAAGGAGATTAATATAGTTAAACTTTATGATAATTACAGACCTGTTGGAAAAATCTTCATTAAAAGCCTCCTTTAAACAAGTCAACATATCTTTTTCTGATAACGGAATCAGGCTTCCATATTTTTTTATGATATCATCCAGAAGGCCTTGAGTAGAAATGGAAAAAAGCATTAAAATGTATTCAAGCATACCAACAAATGAGAAGAGGCATGATCCCCAACACATTTTGGTAACATGGGAAAAAAAACCTGCCTGCCCCTCGCACACACTCGCCTACCCCCTCTATTTAAAGACCCGCACTGCCGACATCACAAATGGCAGGCAAAGGCACAAAGGGCAGGTGCGCGCCTAAAAGTGTAAGGTCCTGCTGCCCACAACCCGCAAAAGGTGTACCGAGGTCAGCCCGAACCCGGATACATTTGTTGTCTTTAGCCCTGTTGAGCAGAATTCCTGAGTGTCATTAAAGGGGTTGTTCACCTTCCAACCAGTACCGTAACTAGAGGGGGACGGGCCCTGGTGCGTGACGCGCAGCCGGGCCCCCTGCCCCCCTCCGTACGGCCCGCATTTCAGAGGTGTGCAGGCTGCCGGGGGGACCTGAGGGGGTGCAGGCCCTGGCCCATTCACACCCCCTGCTCCCCCGGTAGTTCCCGCCACGGCTTCCAACACTTTTTTCAGTTCAGTTGGTTTCAGATAGATCATCAGAATTAAAGACTTGTCCCAATGAATTTTCTGTAACAGTTTTTCTAATAATGAAGTGTAAAGTGTCATTTTCACCTTCTAAAGCAAATCAGGGAGGGGGGTCGCCGACCATGTAAACTGTTCTAAATTGATACATTTCTTATCTTTGTCCCTGCTGAGCTGAATCCCTGAGTTTCATTACAGGCAGCTGTTAGAATTGATACAGTAGTTGCTAATACTCCAGAGATGCTGCTGAGAAATGTATCAACTAAATGTTGCAAAAAATGTTGCAGAGTCTGCACCTGAATTACTGAGCTGCCAGACTCAAACACCAGAGACAGGGACATTAAACTTTAAACTTATCGTATATACTCGAGTATAAGCCGTCCCGAGTATAAGCCGAGGTACCTAATTTTACCTCCAAAAGCTGGGAAAGCTTATTGACTCGAGTATAAGCCTAGGGTGAGAAATGCAGCAGCTTCTGGTAAGTTTCAATCAAAAAATTGAGGGTTTCTGCTCCCATTGGAGGTGCCGGAGTCTCGTTTTTGGATGCAGGCGACCATTCTTGGACGCCGGCGAATATTCTTGGAGACTATTCTTGGACGCTGGCGACTATTCTTGGGCGCCAGCGACTATTCTTAGGTGCCGGCGACTATTCTTAGACACCGGCGACCGTTTTTGCGCTTGACCCGAGTATAAGCCGAGGTAGAGTTTTTCAGCATATTTTGGGGGCTGAAAAACTCGGCTTATACTCGAGTATATACGGTAGATTTTGGAAAAACGGTAAAAAAATGGAAAGTTATTGGCAAAAGACTATTTTCTGGTGAAAAATCTGAAAACTGAACTGAAAAAAGTGTTGCAGGTTAACAACCCCTTTAAAGGCAGCTGTCAGAATTGATACAATAGTTGCTAATATTACACAGATGCTGCTGAAACATGTATCAACTAATTATTTCAACTAAATGTAGCAAATTGTAACAGTTCATAATCTGCTCCTGGAACACTGAGCTGCCGGACAAACACTAGAGACACGAACATTATACTTTAATTTTGGGAAACTGATAAAACATATAACATGGAAAGCAACTGAAAAAAAATAATTTGTTTATGGTGAACAATCTGAAAACAACTGAACTGAAAAAAAATGTTCGGAAGGTGAACAACCCCTTTAAAAGATAATGTAACACATTAACTTTTAGTAAGTTACAGAATATTCTTAGCAACCTTTCAGTCTACAGTTTTCATAAATCATTTGTGTTCCTCTTCTGCCCTTTTCATGCTTTCAAATGGAATCACTGACCCCAACAACCAAAACAAACTGCTACTTTTTATTACTTATCTTTGCATTAAGGGCCTCTCCTATTCATCCTTCAGTCTCTCATTTAAAGCACTACCTGGTTGCTAGGGTAAACTGGACCCTAGCAGCCATATAGCAGCTGAAATACCAAATCAGAAAGCTACTAAACTATAAGATAAATATTTGAAAAAACACTTAAAATAAAACATGAAGAAAAATTGCAAAATGTCAGTATCAGAGTGAGCATCATACAAAAAGTTAAAGGAAAACTAAAACTCTGTGCAAAAGACCCTTCAACTGTCTTCTCCCCTCCCTTCACAACACATTCTATGACATAGAAAAGTACTTCTATTAAAAACCTGAGATAATAATGAAGTGCAGCAGAGTTCACATGCCCCATCTTCACATGTCCCCTGTGATCCTCGTCTGGACCTTCTGAATTTGCAGAGAAGGAGTTTCAGCTGAACTTTGGCTTCAACTGCTCATGCGACACTGCTCTGCATTTTTATCTCAACAGAAGCAAATTTCTCTGTAATAAACTGTGAAGCGATGAACAGGTGAGAGAGGCCTATGGAGGGCAGTTGAGGGGGCTTTTGTATTTAAGGGATTTAGTTCTCCTTTAATGGTTAATGACCTCTTTACATATTATATTTAGCTGAACAAACACAATTTTTCAAATCTATACTTAAATAGGTCATGTGTTTTGGTGCGGCTTTTGTTTTAAACCAAAATCACTGGCAAACTATAATCCACATGATGCTTAACTGCAATCATACGCTTTCCATGAATGCATCACATTAGTTTATTTACAACAAATGACTTCACTGTATGGGATATATATCAATATGTGAACTGAAACACTGTGGGACTGTGACAACTTAGTGTAAGAAGCTGTAAATACCACAAATAAATGATGCTAGCTGCTCATCTGAAACACTGCTGATTACATTCTGGCCATTCTTCACCCCGTCTTTTGCTAGCATTTGTAAAGTCTCTTCAGGTGGGCAGTCTTGTGTGTCTTGCGGTGGACTCTTACAGTAAGGGTGATCCAACAGCTTTGTATTAAACACACCCATGTTTGAGGATTCTTCAACATCCATGTGTGAAGAATCATCACAGTTTTCCAGCATCTCCACAGGAGTGGTTGCCTGGCATCCGGTATGATCATTAATGGACAACTGCAACTTATCGGGAGCCATATGCATTAGTTCATCACCCTCCCCTCCCTGTGTGTTTGTGTCCTCCTGACATGACACAGAGACTTCTTTTTCTGTCACCAAAATATATACATCATCTGGATAACCCGCTGCTGCAGGAATGTCATTAATTTGTCTAGAAACCGAGCTCTCACTTTCCCACGTAGCAACAGGGCCATGCAGCTGATGCTGGCTGATTTTTAACACGGGTTTGCAGGAAACGTTTACAATCTGACCGTCAATATTCTGCAGATTAACAGTCTCATCTCTTAGGCAGCTGTTGGTTGTACATTGTTGTTTTTCACATAAAATCCCCAAAGTATTATTGTTCATATCGGATGGCCTGCTTATATCCTGCGCAGGTCTCAGAAGCTTTGACTTTAAATAAGAAACAGTTTTGTGAAACTTGTCTCGAAAAGATCTCCGGCAGCGACTCCAAAAATCTCGCCGATATCGCGGCTTCTTAGGTTCTAAAGCTTTGCAGTTCCTGCTGCTCCTTCTGAGTTTTAGGAATTGCAATCTACCGTAAATCGTAAACAGAGAAAGCTTTTTATGCATCATAAATATAAGCCGCCTGCCCTTAGATAACAAATTGCACCTTCCCATTAGGCTTAGAGCAGCGAAGCATTTTTGCTGTACAGAGGAGGAAGGTTTCCGTTGATGGCTCTTCAAGATCACAAAGCTTTTCTTTCTTTCATCGTTATGGAGAGCCTGCACAGTTTCTTCTTTCAACTGCAGATTTCTGTTATTGCTGATGTCAGTGTTCAAGTCGTTAGGCGCTGCCTCCTGATGAAAAACTCTGCTTTGTTTTCTTAAAATCTTGCCTGGCAACCAGAACTTAAGGAATTGTCTTCCTTTAGGCGGAACCCCAATAAATCGACGAATGTTTTTCAAAGAAATGTGTTTAGTTTTTGCTCTTCTTTGGGCCAGGGTAGTGATTTTGCTCTTGAGAGAGAAAACATTGAAGATGAAATAAGTGTGTAAGCTAAAGCCTCCAAATGGAGTCTCCCCTGAGTGGGACAAGGCAAAGGATCGAGCTCTCTTACAATGGACGTGTACTTTGGCTGCTTTCATTTTTCCGCCACATTCTGAACGTGAAAACAATCTGTAAAGCAACAAGAAAGACGTATTAACACAAAAGCAGGAGGGTGAATGTAGAAACAACGGAGAGAGGAAGCACAAATCCACTTAACTAGTCCACGTGCCCATTAAGGCCACCGCTGAGCAAGTTAAAAAGCAAGCGTTTAAGTTACCTCCCAGCCGTCCCGCTTTTCGCGGGACAGTCCCGATCTTCATAACACCCGCAGTCCCAGATCGCTGTTTACATGTACAGCTCCACCGTTCTTACCGGCCTGCTCTCCCAGAGTTTCGTCACAGTTTCGCGAGATGAGATTGTGACGTACGGCTCTACATTATATAACGTAGTGTCGCGCACGCAGCTTCCCGAGGGGTGATGAGCAACGACGTCGTACGTCATTGGCAGAGCGGAGTAAGCTGCCGTACCACGAGGCTTCTGCTCATAAACAATACATGTCGCAAATAGACGCCTTGCGCCGTACCCAATACTAGAGCAAAGATATAAATCTTTTTGTCTGTTCAGAGTTCCAACCCCTGCCTGACATACCCACTGTCATCAGAACATTTTCTTCGTTTAATGTTTTCTCACCAGTCACCTAAGGGTCCCAGTGATTTCTGAGCCATGTTTTTTATTGTACCATTTCATGGTGGCTTCAGAGGGTGTCTGTGTCCTACGTAGGAACTGTGGTCTGTGGTTGATTTTACAAAATGGGACTAAAATTACAGAGAATTGGTAAAATTGACCAAAAGAAACTTTTTTTCTACAAACTACAGTTTTTTTTCTAAGATATAGGTGACTGTTTAAATCGAATTGCTGATTGGTTGCCATGAGCAACATCGCCAGAAATCCATCCAGATGTAATTAGTGTTGCCACACAGCCGGTAAAACACCAGCCAAGGCCGGGGCAGGTATTACAAATTTACCGGCAATGTAGCTGCTGGTAAATTTGTAATACACCTAAAAAAAGCCTGTGGCCTGCCCTCAGCCTGCTCAAAACAAACCTTTTTTCCTGGACTTCCTGCCAAATGCGTGCATTTGGCTCCACCCCCTTTGACGTAACATGCCACACAGCCAATAGCGTGTCACGGCCCACCCCCTTTAGCGTCACAACCCGCCCTTTTAACCCCGCCCCCTCCACCTGCTAGTGAAGATATATTTTAAAAGGTGGCAACCCTATCTCCAATGTTAGTAAACATGCCCCAAAATTGGCATATTTAGGAAAACTGACCAAAAGTAGTCTTGAGTGTTATTCTTAATTTGGCATCAGAAGAGCTGAGGGGTGCGAGCAGCCATGTCAGTCAGAGCACATGCACAGATTGGCGTTAGTGATGGGGTTTCCACCTTTTCCTAAATTTTTTACTGGTGGGGGCAGGAACAAAAAGGGGCGGAGTGTGATGTCAAAAAGAGCAGGGCCATGATGTAAAAGGGGGCGGGACTGCAGCACAGAGGTTTCAAGATGGAGAACAAAAGTTACGTTTCCAGGAGATTGGGGGTTGGCCGAGGGATCTTTTTAAGGGTATTACAAATTTACCGGTAGCTACATTGCTGGTAAATTTGTAATACCGCCCTTGGCAGATGTTTTAACGGCTAGGCCGGTAAAATATTGGTCGGCAAGACTAGTTAGTGATGTGCAGGCCGACCTCACACCTCCGGTTGTGGGTGGCCACCTTGCACTGCAGGTCTGCTGGCTTCCAGCTTCTTTTTTTTATAGATGTGCGCCTTATCGTCCGACCCTTTTTGTGACGTCATTGGCGGTGTGGGTCTATAAAAGGAATCCGGAAGTCGCAGGCAAGGGCTCACGCAGGGTAAAACCCGACCCGCACATCACTAATGGACGTCTGATGTCACACGCACGCGCATAATAATCTTATGAATTGTCCATCACCATTGTATAGTGTGAAGATGCTGCTGCTTGCTATGTAGGTACATCAGTGGAATTCCTTGTGGCCTCCCTATGAAATGACATTACTTATTGAGCCAGGGCTGGTGACCAGGCCCCAATAGAACAGACAATGAGGAAATCTTGGACTGTTCTTCTATAAAAATTAACATTCACTTGGACAAGTATATGGCCTCTTTGCTTTACTCTGTCATGGGTGGTGTTTAGCCATCTTTAGTGATCAACAATAACATGCCTTAATCAAAGGCAGTTGAGGTTTAACATAGACATTTCTGAAGTTCCTCCCAGTACAGGTGCATAGCCAATGTCGGACTGGGGGTCCCTACCCCCCTGGCCCCCCACCACAGCTGCAACCCCTTAGCCTTCCTGCTTCACTCATTTGACCATTGAAGTGGGCATCTAAAGGTTTCCTTATACTCCTCGATACCACATGATAAAGGTATTCAAGCAATCCGGTATCACTTAAATAAATACAGTGATTATTCAGATGAACTCATACAGTTTCTGTCAGAAGCTGTCGGGTTCCTTTTGAAAAATAATTATTTTACCTTTGATGCGTGTTTCTATTTACAAAAGAGAGGGACAGCGATGGGAGCGAAATTCGCTCCCTCTTTTGCTAATTTATATATGGGGTGGTGGGAGGAAACCCATATTAATGCGAAACAGAAGGAACATCTGAAGTTGTATATGCGCTATATAGACGATCTTCTGTGTATATGGCAAGGGACTGAGGAGGAATTTGGTAATTTTGTGAAGGATATCAATGAGAATGACTTAAACCTTGGTTTTACTAGTCAATTTAGCCCAAATCAAATAGAATTTTTGGATGTAAAGCTAACAGCAGAGGATCAGGTAATAAACACGAGTATTTATCGTAAACCGTGTAGTGGCAACACTCTTTTGCATGCCTCTTCCTGTCACCCAAAAAAACTAATAGAAGGAATACCGGTGGGACAGTTTCTGAGGCTCCGAAGAAACTGCTCCACAGGTAAGGACTTTGGGAACCAGGTACAGGACATGCAGCAGAGATTTGCGGAGAGAGGTTACAAACATAAAACTATACAGAAAGCTCTATTGAGGGCAAAAGGAAGTGTTAGAGAGGACTTGCTAAGGACGAAAACAAGACAAGAGCTCTAATTGGTCAGACAAAGTAGTACTTACTACTAGGTACAGTAAGCAATTTTTTGAAATTTCGAGGATTGTTAAGAAATTTTTACCTATTCTCTATGGGGATGAGCACTTTTTCAGAGTGTTGAATCCAGGGATTAATGTGATTCCCAAGCGAGCCCACACTCTGAAAGATATGTTATCACCTAGTCATTTCAAAAAGAGAGACCAGGGACGAGATCTGGGGCCACTCACATCAATTGGGAACTATAGGTGTGGAAGTCAGAGATGCATAACGTGTAGGCATATGAAAGTATCAAGGAAATTCAAATCAACGGTAACAGGGAGGGAATTTGACATTAAGGGCTACATTAATTGCAATACCACTTATGTAATATATTTGATAACGTGCCTTAATTGTCAAATACAATACGTAGGTTGTACGACTAGGAAACTGAAGGAAAGAGCTAGGGAACATTTGAGTCAGATAAAAAACCCGCGAATGACTGAAAAGAGCAATGTCACTAGGCACTTTAATACATGCAATGAAAATTCCCTAGAATTTTTTAGTATTCAGGGGATAGAGAGGGTCAGACTGGGAGAAAGAGGAGGAGATCAGTTGAGCCTCTTGGAGAGGAGAGAAGTATTCTGGATATTCCATCTGGGCACGCGTTTGCCCTTAGGACTTAATCATGAATTTGATGTTACCTGTTATACGTGAAAAGGTTAATACTGTTTAGGGGTCGAAGATGGGGCTATCTAGACTAAAAAGGGAGCAATTGACGGTCTAGGAACAACAAATGCAAAGGAAGTGAGTGTTACTGATGTTTGGTTATTATACTGTTTTTGTGATATACATTATTATACATATTTAAGGACTGAATTTATAAATAGTGACTATTATATACACTTAATAATTGAATTTATAAATATTAACGTAAGAAAAATATTGAAAAAAACCCCATATAGGCACGGTTGAAGAGTAATTAACACAATAGGGTTAATCCCTCAAAGATTTTGATTGGTTTTAAACAAAGTGGGAGGGACTGATAGGGTATAAATCCCGCAGAGGTTGTGTGGTCTACAGATACACCTATGACTAAGCGCCAGAGGGTGCGAAACGCGTAAGGTGGGCCTGGGGGGACTGAATGTAACCAAAAATTTTTAATGATAATTTAAATAAAGAAACTTTTTATGGAAAAGCAAGCCTTTGGGACAGCTATCTTTGGATATAAGGAATTTTGGCATCTAAAGGGACACACTCTACTTAAACAGGGTCACAGGTCACGCTATTTATTAAATAGGAGATCAATACCTCCTAGTTTCCCATTGGGAAAGTAGTTGATTTTTAGAGCAGACATACTGCAATGCAGGCAAAAAAAAGTTGTGCGGCCCAGTACATTGAAACAGAACACAATTCTGTTAAGTGACCTGGGAAAGGAGAGGTTATCAACAGCCTAATGATCTATTTAGATGCCTCGCTCTGTATATTTTATGTACCTTTCCTGGGGTAGGAAGCTCCTCATTCTTGCCTGAAACAATTATGATTATGGTAAGCAGGAGTTAAATCTAAAAACAAGTTCAAGAAATGTTATTAATCGATTTATAGTTGGGGGCAAACTATGGCCCTATTGCTTCATAAACCCCATCAGTCTCTATGTTAGTTAGTGTTATACCCTTACTAATCATTGCCATAGGAAATAATATTTGTGCCCACATCCCTGGATTAGATAGAGAAGGAGATACATAATCTGTATATAAAAGGTTTTTATTACAGTAAGAAATTGTAGACAATTATTGTAGAGAGATACAGAATAACTGTATGTCACTTCACCTTAGACTACAATTTTGTTGTACAACATCATTTTCTGGGTCCCGCCCACCCCATGCCCCACCACAAGCCCACACCACAGTTAAAAGACCTCACAGACAGCGCTAAAAATGTTAAACCCTCCAAACATGTTATAAAAAGCCAATAATGGTTAGAGCCCCCTTATAAGTTAAAAAAAAAACTGTGGCACTGGGGCCCCCCATAAAAGTTTTTAAAAAGTAATTTGTGGTCAGGGCCCCCCATAAGTTAAAAAAAATGGCGCCAGGGCACCCTCTTACAAGTTTAAAAGAAACATTGTGTCAGGACTTACCCTGGTGGTCCAGTGGACAGTGGGGTCCACCGCCGCTCCTTCGGCGTGGACGCCCGCTGCGCAGCTCCTTCTCTCTTCCTGGTGCCGGTTTCTCCTAAGGCGTGTGCGCCGCGCACGCTCGTTTCTTAAAGGCGCAGTGACGCTGGCGTGTGACGTCAGCGCGCAATGGCGCCAAATTCAAATGTATTTAAGGGGAATTTAGGTTTCAGCAAGTTGCCCGTTGTTAGGTTCATATTAGCTTGTTCCTGGGTGCTTATTCCTTGAGATTCCTGATTGATCTACTGTGTTTGACCCTTGCCTGCCTGATTTACTACGCTGATCTCTCTAATCCTGACCTTTGCCTGTCTGTTAACTCCGAACTCTTCAATCTTGATCCTGCCAGTCTGTGACTATTCTGACATCTCCAATCCTGAACTCTGCCTGTCCATTGACCATTCTACGCTATCTCTATCCTGATTTTGGCCTGTCTGATTATTCTACCTGCTTGTGCTAGCCCGGCCTGCCGGTTCCTGGTGGCTTCCTATCTTCCAGTATCCTTGTAAACAGTCATGCCCCATTGCCTGCCAGAACGTACGCCTTGCACCTCTCGTTAAGTCCAGGTGGCATCTGAGTAAGCTGAGGGCTCCTCCCGAGGCCAAAGGCTGTCACTTAACTGGTGAAGTCGAGCCGAGACCAGGGTGCTTGACTTCTGTTCTGGGGTAGGGTGCCGACCGTGACACATTGGCTCCCCAGAGAATATTTTTTTTTAAAAACATTGGTGGCAGGGGCCTATAGAGTATTAAAATAATACATTAGTGGCTAAGGATTTAATAAGATAAAAAAAAAAAACACTTTGGTGTTCAGTAGAACTGAACTCGTGCCTTCAGGACTTCAACTTCGGCTCCTTTCATGGCTTTGGGTCTTTTTGCGGCTTAAGGACTTCAACTTCGCCTCCATTCGTGGATTCGGGTCTCTTCGGGACCTCAGCTATTTTGGACTTCGACTCTTCAGAACTTCGACTTTTCGGGATTTTGACCCTTCAGGGCTACGGCTCTTTGAGACTTCAGTGGTTTGGGACTTCAGCATGTTCGGCTCAGCTTCAGTGCTGTCAATGGGGGGCCCCCTTTAGGCCCGGGCCCAGTACAAAAGTACCTCCTGTGCCCCCCGATGGTGGTCCTGTTATTCACCTATCTAATTCTTTATATATTATGTCTTTTAGGCCTTTCATTTAGTTAGACTAGGTTTTTTAAGCAAGTATAACTTTAACTGCTGGCAATAGAAAGGTGAATGGCCGCTCTGCAGAGACCTGAAACAGGAATCACAGTTCAGTCTGCAGCCCTGACCAAGGTTATGGGCAACAGTGTGTGTCATTATCCTTAAAACAGGAGTGAAGCTGCAGCAATAATCATCATTTCACAGTACAAGCTTTCCATGCATTCTTGTTTTTTAATCAAATGTGTGCCAGTGCAATTTCACACTTACAAGGACATTGTTACAAAGGTAATGTGGGTTGAAAAATACACTTGTCCATCAGGTTTAACCCTTTAATGTTCCTCTTGATATAAATGACTATTAGCAGGCAAAAAAACAAAAACCCCGCATAGTATTCATTTAAATACTGTATATAGATGTACAGTACATTCTGCAAAATATATCTGTGCAAATCAACTTTGTTTATTAGTAAGGGATCCTCACACAATTGTGTGTGTATTTCAGCTTCTAACTACATATTAATTGTGAACATCCAACAAGTTGATATAAAATACACTTTTAATAAGGATTTAGGACTTACCCAGGGATACTGCCTTGACAGTGTGGGTACAAACAACTTTTTCCTTGTTTAGTTTCACTTAAAATTTTGACTAAAACGCTGAGGAAATATGTATTGTATATACATATAGTATCTGCAAACCATTCAAATTGGAACAGTACTACTCCATTTCTTTAAATTAAAAAATGCCTCTATTGCATTATTTTCCCAGGCATTACAGCTATGTTTCAGGCACTCCTTGGCCCTTTTTGAAGCTCAACAGTAATTCCCATTCTCTGGAAAGGGTGTCCGCTTCCTTGTATTTCTTGTTATTCTGGTTACGATTTGGTGGTATGTATTTTAACAATTTGAAATGGTTTTGATGTACAATTAACTGTATAAGAGCACATTGTTTGTATCATTAATGAGTTATGTATAAAGACATTTTTTAACAATAATTATTTATTAAAGCAGTCCTATGTACCGAGCCCAACCCAGTGAGCCTGTGTTCATCATATACCTGTACCCCATGTCTGATGTAGCTGGAGTTATGGGGCAGGCATGAGTATATTAAAGAATGACAAAGGTTAGTGAGGAATAAATGTGCACTGATATCCCTGGGGAAGTTCATCCTTACCACAAGCCACTAAAAGGTGATACATTGGCCCAAACCTGCAACCCACGAATCACTACAGAATCACATCTGATCTAGATCGTCTAAGACATTAATGGTTCTGAATGGGAGCTAGATGAAAAACAATAGCTTTGTGATAGTAATTCAGTAGCAGAAATTGAAACTATAGGTAAGGTATCCATGTCTGGAAATCTGTTATCTAGAAAGAGCCAGACTATAGGAAGGCCATCTCCCATAGATAAGTTATATATTTTCTTTGTAATAATAAAACAGTACCTTTAACTTGATCCTTACTAAGTTTCATAATTCCATCCTTTTTTGATTTATTAATCTTTAAAACTCCGGTCCCAAGCTTTCTGCATAATAAGCCCCATACCTGTATAAATAATGAACTATTAGAGTAAAACCCCCATTTTATATTTTTCAGGGGACCAGAAAAAAAAATGGTTTAAAATCCAGGAAAATATAAAATCAGGGAAATGTAGTCTGCATAATATATATATATATAGGTGGGACCACAAAACAACAATGTAAAATGAGGGGAAACTTGAAATCAGGGGATGTAAAATTGAGGTTCTATTATATTATATATATACAATATACAGATTTGGTGATAACGTATACAAAACCGTCATCATCACATAACAGTACATTATGAGCAAACTAAAAAAGGGATCCAATACATAACACCAGAAAACAAGACATCTGTACCTTTGCTCCTTCTATTATTAAAGGGATACTGTCATGGGAAAAAAAAATTTTTTCAAAATGAATCAGTTAATAGTGCTGCTCCAGCAGAATTCTGCACTGAAATCCATTTCTCAAAAGAGCAAACAGATTTTTTTATATTCAATTTTGAAATCTGACATGGGGCTAGACATTTTGTCAATTTCCCAGCTGCCCCATGTCATGTGACTTGTGCTCTGATAAACTTCAATCACTCTTTACTGCTGTACTGCAAGTTGGAGTGATTATCACCCCCTCCCTTTTCCCCCCAGCAGCCAAACAAAAGAACAATGGGAAGGTAACCAGATAACAGCTCCCTAACACAAGATAACAGCTGCCTGGTAGATCTAAGAACAACACTCAATCGTAAAAACCCATGTCCCACTGAGACTCCTTCAGTTACATTGAGAAGGAGAAACAGCAGCCTGCCAAAAAGCATTACTCTCCTGAAGTGCAGGCACAAGTCACATGACATGGGGCAGCTGGGAAATTGACAAAATGTCTAGCCCCGTGTCAGATTTAAAAATTGAATATAAAAAAATCTGTTTGCTCTTTTGAGAAATGGATTTCAGTGCAGAATTCTGCTGGAGCAGCACTATAAACTGATTCATTTTGAAAAAAAATTTTTTTCCCATGACAGTATCCCTTTAATAAACCCAGTGTTGAACCTATAGCATTTTACCCAGAACACAAAAAATACCTGTAAGAGATAAAGTGGGAAGTTCAGGAAGGCCAAATCATGTTGACTGTTATGTATTTCTGAGAAGGTGAAAGATCTGATCTCTGCTCAGTTCTGAAAAGTCTGTGTAACTATACTGTGTTAGACACAACATGGCCTTACTACTGGCGCTGTAAACGATAATGTCAAATAAAAACATCAAGCTTGTGTAATGTTCTGTATATGTCCTTGCTGAGACATAACTGCTGGACAAATTACCACATAGGGCAAAATCCTGCTTCAGTTGTACTGAATACTCACATAACACTGCAACATTTGAATGCTTTAAAGCAGATAAGTACTAATGAGACATTAGTCATTATATATTGAATAAAGTACCCCTATTGTAAAATAAAAGGATATAATAAGTTACCGAGGCGTTCCTTGACCATATAAAAGCACAAGGCGGAGAATTCCCAGGTGACTTCTAATATCCTCATATTTTGAAACAGGGGTACTTTATTTATTATAATACTTTTCAAGAAAGTTTTTCAAGAGTCATGTAACAGAAATGACATCACTAAGTTCCGATTATACTCAATGACATCAATAAGCACTGTTTATAAGGATATAATACATAAAAGCCATGAATATCTTGTAAATTATATCCTTATAAATGGTGACTAGTGATGTCATCAGTTATAAACAGTGAGTAGTGATGTCATGTTTGTCACATGACTCTCTAAAACTTGTGTATTATAATAAATAAAGTACCCCTTGTTGGAAAATATGAGGATATTAGAAGTAACCTCGGAGTTCCATGACCTGAATATATATGGTCATGGAACTCCTCGGTAACTTACAATATCCTTATTTTTTACAATAGGGGGTACTTTATTTATTATATCATTTACAGGATATTCATGACTATTGTGTATTATATAGTTATATAGTCCTGGGTACTTTCTAAACTGAGTAACCTGGGCCAATTAATGTCACATAACGATACTGAAGTGGCAGGCTAACCTTTTTTTCTTAACATTTTTATTTTTTTGTATTTTAAAGAAAATAGAAAAAGTAATGCAAATAATCATTTACATTACAGGTTTATACATTATTATTAGATAAGACAGAAGTTAAGTTGTTCTGCAAGAGAGCTAATGAAGTAGGACGGTATCTGCAAGGTAACTTGTCAATAGTTTTTCTATCCAGACAGGTGAAAAAAGTCAATACTTAGGCCTGGGACTCTCATGTCTTTCCTGAGAACAGAGGTGTGGGTATTATGGGCACCAGAAGGTCACTGCTATCTCCAGGGTTTCTTATACCACACATTTCCTTAAGCCGTATTATAAGAATATAGCTTAGTTCTCATCTGAGGGTACATTGGGCCTTAAAGTTGAGGTTGTGCCAAAGTAAATATGTCTCCATTTATATAGGTAGATCCATAGGTTGTCCGTCTATCACTAGGGCTTCATTGAATCAATTTTTGGTGTAATTTTGATTCTTTGAAACTGGTACAGTAAAAACACATGGATATAATTTTGTGTATCCTGCACAAATTGCAACCTCAGCTCCAGTCCTCAAACCTGTTAATTTCCTGTACTTTTTTAACCAGACATGGATGTATGGAGTCAGGGGCGTAACTACAGAGGAAGCAGACCCTGCGACTGCAGGGGGGCCCAGGACGTACAGGGGGCCCCACGAGGCTCTCATTGATGAGCAATTTGAACATATATTGGTAAAACAGGACAAACAATGGATATGTTGGGGGCCCTAAAATTAATTTGCTGTGGGGCCCAGCAACATCTAGTTACGCCACTGTATGGAGTCTTGTTGTTTTCCAATGTTGTGGTATGAGTAGGTTCTGTCTAATAGCATAGGTATAGGTGATTTATTGTATTTACAAATAGTTAGTCATTTTGTGTAGGAGTATAATGAGTGGGTCATTAGGGATAACAATATCTGTTACATCAGATTACATCTTTAACTGCAGACCAATAATTTGTTAAAGCGGGACAGCTCCAGAATACATTTCCTTCTCCAGTCTCTCATATCCAACAAGTAATGCCTATACCATCTTGAAACAAGCTTATATTTATGTTCCTGTATCCTATAGCATGGTGAAATCCTGCAGAACTGTAAACTGAGTTTGCATTTAATGGGAAATTGTACAGTGATTTTGGAAGTCTTTAGTTGCATCCAGATACTCACACAGTCCAATGCATCCCAATGCAGGAAGCCCCTTTACATTGTCAAATATCAGTCATTGGGGAACCTATATGCAAAAAACATACATGAAACAAATGGGTTCAGAACAAAATAAATCAGTAATGGCAGTCGTGGGAAAGACAGCTGAAAATAGGGAGACATCAAATCCATAACAACTGCCCACAATATAGTGTAGCTGGCTCTCCTGAACAGCCAGGAAATAAATGTCCAGCCAAAGTTAATGAGTGGTGGTAGTAAGATTCAGTGAGCAATTTTCATTAAAACAGTACAAAAAATAACTTTTAACCTATTTAGTGCTAATTTTATATTTCTACTCTACACATCATAGCAAAGATCAAAGAGATACATAGAACTATATTGTATATATTCTACAAAACAAAAAAATTGCATTCCTTCTGTTTTTAGAGGTGTGTAATACAACGGTGTCTTTTTTTCTTTTTTTTAAGGAAGGAAAAATATTGAAAATTTAACCTTCACATTTCATGGCAAATTCTTTTTTCCCCACATTGGCTCCAAATTTCCAAACACCAAACCCTACCAATCAGCCTGTGGCAATCAGTTTGCTTTAAAACATATTTTCATTTATTTTTCACTTTTTGCACAAATTCTCCCTGTTCCTGCTGGACACAGTCGGGTTGTCCTTTGATGACCTGGGTTAATCAGTTATCCGACTGTTGCAACATTAAAGATATAGGTTATTCTTTTGCTAAGGTTAAATGTCACCTTCACAGCAAGCACTAAAAAATACACATAGCATACTGTTTGTGGGGACATTTGATAATGTAACAATTTCTTTGACTGCTTGGGGAGTTTAAAAATAGAGAAGAAATCCTTGAAATACAGATTTGACCAGTTTGATTGCTTGTTATGGACAGAGGGTAACAGGGGGTAAGAAAAAATTAAAGCATTTTCAGTTTGTCAGACATATGTTTATCTTTCTGTGCTACTCTTTGTCCTGACTTGAAGGCAATTGGCAAATATTGTACAATGAAATATTAACCAGTCAGTGTACATTTTATTTCTATAAAGCATGTACACAGTTTATTTAAGACTAAGGCCTTAAATAAAACACCAGCTGAGAATCAGCACCTCCACTGGCATTAGCCTTCTGTAACTGCACCAGGAGCCATTGCATTAGGATGCAGTTGAAGTGGCATAACCCTTACAAATCTATTATAAATTAAAAGATGACAGATAGAATAGCACAATGACTTTAAAGTTGTCCAATAAAAAGATAGACATCCTTGTAATCCAGCTAATGAAACTCAGTCATAAGAGCGTATTCAGATATCTAGTTCTGCGATCATAGCTTGCAGTGCTAAATGAAACACAAACCCCCCCCCCAAAAAAAATTTAACCAAAGAGAGAATAATATATTTGTGAGCAACTTTTCAATATACTGTATTTGAATTTGTAATGGTATTGGGTTGTCCCTTTCTGCACTGCACATTCTGACTCTTAAAACAACGAATCAAAAGCCAGCTCTTCTCCAGCCAAAACTCAGGTTCCCACAATGCATTGGATTTTTCAGGTCTGCTAATCAGCTTGGTTCTACTAAATAGGTTTAAGAGTCAGAACCTGTAGTCCAAAGAAAATGTAAAGGCAAAAACTTCATCTTTTTTTTTTACATGATAAATATATTTACAAATGATTAAATAATGTAAAAAATGGCAATGTTTTATATATGTGAATTGGAAAGTTGCTTTGAATACTGTTTTTTTTTTCATTAGGCAAAAACATTTTTGGGTGGAGTTCCTCTTTAAAGGAATTGTTCAGTATAAAAATAAAAACTACGTAAATAGACAAGCTATGCAAAATAAAAATGTTTTCACTATAGTAAGTTAGCCAAAAATGTAATGTATAAAGGCTGGAGTGACTGGATGTGTAATATAATAGCCAGAACACTACTTCCTGCTTTGCAGCTCTCTTGCTTTCCACTGCCTGGTGACCAGGCAGTAGCCAATCAGTGACTTGAGGGGGGGCACATGGGTCATAACTGTTGCTTTTGAATCTGAGCTGAATGCTGAGGATCAATTGCAAACTCACTGAACAGTTATGTCCCATGTGGCCCCCCTTCAAGTCTCTGACTAACTTAGAATTAGAGAGCTGAAAAGCAGGAAGTAGTGTTCTGTTCTGTTAGACATCCAGTCACTCCAGCCTTTATACATATTAGAATTTTTTTTATTTTGCACAGCCTATCTATTTACCCAGTTTTTATTTTTACACTGAACTGTTCCTTTAAGTTAATAGTTGTCCATTCATTGGCTGACCATAGACTGTAATTTGTAGAAGAAAGTCTCATTCAATTTGAATTGTGAATGTCGCTCTTTGTGATACTTATGAAGCTATAATTTATATTAACCCCCAAATTAGCCTTGATGCTATGTATGGGCATCATTTCAGTTTTAAATGAGCTGTGTAGATCTAGGCCAGTTTATATAAAGCCTTGATCTGTATGGGACTCCCCAACGAGACCAAGTCTCATTGGGGAAAAATTAACTAGACACTCAGAATTGCAGAATTGCTAAATGTTTATTTTATATGTGTACAGATACATTGAGCCAGAACAAATATTATTCCTGGCACGCCCGGTCTCATTCTTCATATAAATATATAAGGACAGTGCCATCAATGTCACATTCATCATCTCTAGGTAAAGTTCTTATTAAGCTTCAGGAAAATAGTGGCACCATGAAGCTGCTTCTGCTCTCCTTGTCACTCATTTGCTCAGCATTTGCTATACCTAAAAAACCAACAGGGAGGATTGTCGACTGTGATAGCCCAGAGGCCAATGATGCAGCCTTAGAAGCTCTTCACTACATCAATACTAATCACCACCATGGATATAAGTTTGTTGTCAACCAGGTGGAGGAAGTTCATGTACAACCTGAGGTTAGTATAACCAAGACCAGTGGCCTCTATTGAACAGCTCCTAGCAGATTAGGCATCCCTGAGTATTCAATGATAATATTAAGCAGAAAGGTTTAGACTGAATTAATCAATGTATATGGGAAACGTGTTATACTATATTGAGGTCATTTCGTAACAACTGAATTTTCTGATTTTCCACAAATCTCTAAACATTTGTGGTTTTCTCATTTTTTTAAAAAAAAAAGGTCTAAAAATGTAGAGATTTAGTAACTGTAAAAACCACGAAAACCTCTAATACAAAACTTTACCAGGTAAAAGTCATAGTGAAGACAATGGGAGCTGCACTGATACTATTGGACAGCTTTAAATCATTTCGAACTTGTAGACTTTTTTTGGATTTTTTTAGCTAGCTACTTTTTTTATTTGGATTTTTAAATACATTCTATGTAGTTCCAACATAAATAAAATTCGAACTATTTAATGTCATATAAAATTATATATATTTTTATAATTCCTATAAAAAGCAGTATATTTATGTCTGATTACATTTCATCACACATCCAGCTCTGACTCCTGAAACTGCAATCCGGCAGAGGAGACCTAAATATCGTTACACTGTTTTAAAAGTCTGAAATAAACAAAATACATTTACAACTGTAAATCTATTATAAACATACATTGGAAAGTTGTTTAGAATTATGCAAAAAAAAAGATGAATCTGTTGGAGGCTAAAGGGTTTTTGTGTTTGTATTTTAGACAGCAAATGGAGAAATATTCTACGTGGAACTCGACCTTCTGGAGTCAAAATGTCCTTGGGTTAGTCCCACACCGGTTGAGAACTGTCCAGTGAGACCCAGAGAAGAACAGGTATGCTATGCTTTGAATGGGACCTTGAAGGGGGATATATTTAGTGCATTATTTATATATATTTCTTAAAACTTTAGCAGTATTAGATCTGTAAGTTCCCATTAGTGTTCATTTTGGGAGTTCTTCTGTCTGGGGTCTGTCTGTGCTCTGCAGTGTCAGTGGGACCAGGCCAGCCCTGTCCTTACAGCCTGGCATAGGGCAGAAGGTAAGTGCAGGGCCCTTTTGCAGCCATTGTCTGGCGCTGCTCCATTGTGTATCTGACAGAGGACTCCTAAATGTATCCTTCCCCCTGGAGCACAGAGACCTGTGGAAATTAAGTGGAAAGCAGGGTGAAAAGTGCAAATGTTGGATTCACCCATTTTTTGCACTTTGCATGCTGCCATCTACATAGTAAATTACCCTATCGTTTTCTGGGAGCCACAAAACCCCCTTGCTAATAAAAAAACCCTATCCCCTACCCTCCATAGTCCCTGCTCCCCCCAGCACAGGTGTTCACACAAGTAAATGCCTCATAGCTGGTAATTACCCCTCACTACAGAATCAGCGGAGCTCACGAGGGCCATCTTGCGGTGCTTCGTTAATCTTCGGGTCCATTTTGCAATTTCTGTGGCTTTTGGCGCATGCGCAGTTGCTCGGGACCGGAATATTGATTGCTACAACTGTGCATATGCCGATATGGCACTTACATACTGAAGATTCCCAAAGTGCTGAAGGGGGGTATAGTTCACCTTTAAGGTGACTATACACAGACTGATAAAAGCTGCCGACAGACCAAGTAAGCAGCTTATTGGCCAGTATATGGGGGTCCTCTGAAAGGCTTCCCTAAATGATATCTGGCTGAAAAGTGGCCACATGTCAATCAGGCAGGTTAAAAAATCCAATTGAATTGAGGACCACATTGGTTTGTTGATGTGGTCCACACACAGTCCTCCTGCATTCCCCTCGTTGGGATCTGATCTTGGGTCCACAATCCCTGATATCGCCCACTCAAGGTGGGCATATTGGAGCAAGATCCACTCAATTGTGGACCTCTCCAAACGGGCGCATCTGCACATGTATGGCCACCTTAATGCTCTTTCAGCTCTACCGGAAAACTTTTTTTGACATTTATAAAACACTGAATGCCATGCTAATCACTGTACATGTTTACAATAGAAATAGACAAAAAACTGTAGGTTTTCCATATTGATAAATGACTATAAATCACTTGAACTGACGTGTATTAAACATTTAAACAATATAAGGTATAAAAAACATATGTATAAAGAATGAAATCACTTTTAATTGAAATGAAACTCAGTGAGTAGCAGCATGCAGGGTTAGGGCGTGTATACATGCACAGGCAGTTTAAGGTGATACTGGGATGTAAAACAGTGTGACAAATGAAAGCCACAATTCCAACCCCTTTTGGATTCAAGTTCAGAATTAGGAAATTATGAAAAATAAAAGAGTTTTGATGTGAATAAAACTGGACCTGCTTTATACATTATTTCCTTACAGGCTGTGGAAGGTGATTGTAAAGTTAAACTCCAGAAGCAAGGCGGCAATTTTACTGTCCTTGGAGTAAGTTGCAAATCTAAACCAGGTAAATATTCTGTGGTGCAATATTCTATTAACTAGAGCATGCACTACCACAGGAAAGGAAAAGCTTAGCTGAATAAGTCAATTTACATGAAGCTTCTAGCTGCATTCAAGGTCTGACTGGGCTGGCGGGACACCGGGGAAAAACCTGGCGGGCCCTGCTGACCCAGGTCCTCTGATCTAAAACATAGTGCGCTCCCCCCCACCCCTATTGCAAGTAGAGGTAAGTGAGATACACAGTGAACAGGGGAGGAGAACGAGTGTAAGTGGGCTCCAAATTTTAAAACTGGGATGTGGGGCCAGGGGGACTTGAGGTGACAGCACCTGTGGGCCCCGCACACACCAGTCCTGCACTGGCTGCACTTTAGTAAAGGAGAACAAAAGCTCATCAAAAATTAGGAGGAAAAGGTGCACAAATATAGGACTTTATACAAACCCAAGGTCTCCACAATCCTTTAGCAGTAAAGATCTCCAAAGATGTACTGAGTAGCTCCCCACTTACTTTTCTGATGATTTACTCCACATGCCCTTGACTGCCATCAGTTAACTGATCTTAGGGATTGACTCACAATATATGTATTTATATATATATTTATATATATATATATATATATATATATATATATATATACACACACAAAATAAAATTCACAATATAGGGATGATGATATTCATTCACATTATATGGCAGCATAGAATCCATTGCATTCTGCAATTAGACTTAACTAATAAACAGCCTGTATCATCTTCTGACAGATATAACCTCACTTTCTCCTAGTGTGTACATTCTTTATCAGGTGTGTGTCTATTGACATCCCCATAGCCCTGCCACGGTTTCCTCCTCCTCCTACCTGCCCAATACACTCCAGACCTGCTGCATTTCTATGTCTACAAAGGGAACAGCAAGGAAAGCAGTTACAGGTACTCAAAAGGCAATTCAAATAGGGGACAAGCTCCTTGTGTTTATTAAACATCAACAATGTTTAGGGTGTGGTCCCCCTTCATCATCATTGAGTTACTGGCTTGTTCCCTGTTTGAATAGCATTTTGAGTGCCAGTATCTGCTTTCCTTGTATGCTACTGTAGGAGTGCTGTCTCCATAGGGGCCTCTGCACCGGGCAGATTTACTCTTATAGAGGCCAGTGTGTGCTCATGAACAATCTACTACAAAGGGAACAGCACCATCTAGTGGCCATTTAAAGATGCCTGGAAGAAGCCAGTGGAATTTTTGTAAAATGTTTTGTAAACTGTTGTGTAGTGACAAACTCATAAGCACTTAGACAATATATGTAACTCCCTGTATTTACGTTGCCAGCAATCCATTTCAGCAAGGGATGAGCCTGATAAACTACTTTTCCTGACTTTCTGCATTGCTTTTTAAAATGTTTTTTTTTTTTTAAATGGGTTTTTAATAGTTATTCCTTATTAAAAAGATTAAATGTCTGTTTGAGAATTTTTCATTTCTATTGTGTTGCAATAAAATCAGCAATTTGGATTGTAAGTTAGAAGATATGATGGGTTGCTATATGTAAATGCGCTGGAACAATTAATCATCTTTGCTAGTAAATGATTCTACTTTCTATATACTTGGTGCTCAGAGATTGGTGATTAAAGAACATACATATCTGCCAGCATTTCATTATGGCATCAATGATATGTCTAATGTTTAATATTGTCCCAATTAAGATGACATACACTTTTTTTGAATGTTTAGATTCAGCTGAAAACGTGTTTCTGGCTTGTCCCACTTGTTCTTTACTGGCGCCTTTGAATGATACACAAGTGGTTCATGCAGTTGATGCAGCACTTCTTAATTTCAACAATGGGAATAACACTGTGCACTTCAAGCTCCATGAAATTGGCCGTGCTCAGATTCAGGTAAAGGTTTGACACACAGTTTGTATCCAATGGCACATCTGTATTAGTTTTGCTGGTTTATAATGTTTATGAGTTCTGATGATGACCTTACCTTATGAGATAGATATCAAATAAATGGTAGGGGCTATATAGTACATTTTATTACAGTCAAATTACTTTAAAAGCATCCTATAATATGCTCCCATGGCAGCAGCTATTCTGTAGACAGATAGGCACCAGAGACTCAATAGGGCAGAGGTCCCCAACCCATGAGCTACATTCAAATGTAAAAGAGTAGGAGCGCATAGAGTTCCTGTGCGTGCCAAACAAGGACAGTGATTGGCTATACCCCCCTATGTGGGGTTTCAGCTGCAGCCCCTAGCTTTTGCACAAGTATTACAGTAGTCAATGGCCACACCAGGATCTAATGGGGTACAGGCATAGGATAACTTATCTAAAAACCCATTATCAGGCAAGCTCCGAACTACAGAGAATCCATTATTAACAAATAATTCTCATTTTTAAAAAATGATTAGATTTTTCTCTGTAATAATAAAACAGTACCTTGTACTTGATGGTAACTAAGCTGCATGAGTCTATATTAGTAGCAAAAGATAGAGATCCAATTTCTGGAAAGATCCCTTATCCAGAAAATCCCAGGTCCCAATCATACCACATAATAAATATGGTTTAAATATCTTCTATCAATCAACCCCCTCATTTGGTACTGTTTGTTGGACCTTTTTCACTGCAGTGCTACTTAAAATAAATGAATTATATGTGTTTATTTTTGTGTTTAGGGACCTGCCAACATTAAAGCACAAGTTGAGTTTGTTATTGCAGCAAGTAACTGCTCAAAGGAAGAGGCTAATGCTGCTTTGGACAGCTGTGTGGCCCTGACGGGACAAGGTGCGGTAAGTAGATTTTCTTTTTCCCCATTAGATTGGACACCAGCATTGAAATCCCTATTACTCATGTAATTATTAATGTTAACAGTTTTTATGAATCACAATGTCATACACACATTTGTTATGTATTTCCAGTATTATGGCTCATGTGCTGCCAGTGTAACCAAACTCCCAGGGGCACAGGATGAAGAGATTGATGTGCAGTGTACTGTCTACGACCCACAGGTAGTATTAAAGGGGAACTGTTATTGTGAGAAAGAGAATGTGCTAGAATATGGGCCTGTCTCAGTGTTTGAGAATGGGCTACCATAAGTCTTTTTTGTGTGTGAGTGCATGTGTGAGAGTGTGCTTGGGGACCCACAAAATCACAATCTGAAATGTATCCCCCCTATTATTTGTTATTATAAAAAGTTCTTTCTGCTAAGAGAGTTGTGAGTGTTGTAGTTCAAGAGTTTGGGAATGTGGATGGGACAATATTTTGAGGCAACAGATGCTGATTTGGGGCGCTTAGGTAATAATGTGTATGAATGCGATGTAATGTAATATATACTGATTTGTGTGAATTTGCAAGTCCCACCTTTTTTCACCTGAACATCACTCCTTTAATGGATTTGTAGCTCTGAATGAAGTAGATGGGCTGTGCCATATATGTATGTATTTATGCTGATTTGGGGCCCTCTAGCTCTGTTTGTGAAGTACAGCAGAACTGTAAGTAATTCTGCATTCTGTGGATCTGGGAAATGTAGGTACAATACAAAATTGTACCCTAGTTAATTTCTTTAACATCTTTCCTGCCTGTCATTACCTTAGCATCTAGGGAGGCACCAAATCCAGGATTTGGACTTTTTCAAAGCAATTTGGATTAAGCCGAATCCAAGAGTCTGGCCGAATATGACTTTTCAGCACACAGACAACAAAGTGAAAAAATTCTCTTTAACCCCTCCAGCACCTAATTTACATATGTAAATAAGGGTGCAGACAGGGCCGGAACTAGGGGTAGACAGAGTAGGCACGTGCCTAGGGCGCAAAGCTGAGGGGGTGCCAGGCATGTACCTGCTCTGTCTCCTACCCCATGTCCGGTCCTGTGTCTCCCTGACTGCCGCTGGTAATTTCCATTTAAATGCGCTTCCGCGCATGCGCGTAGTTTCGCGCATACACAATTGAGCACACACTAAGCCGGTGCCGTGGCCGGCCAGGTTGCCTAGGGCACCTGGCCGGGTTCGCCCGGCTCTGGGTGCAGATTTAGTTCATGATTCAGCCAAATCCTAAAAAATTGGATTTGGTGCATCCCTACTAATTACTGAATACAGATTTAGTCTAGGAATATGGCTTGCTTTTGGTTGATGACTTTGCGCCAACTGGAAAAATCTCTGTGGAAAATATACCCTATTCCCTAAGGTGCATAGGGCACCCAAAACACGTGGCTCTTAAACCTTCAAAACCAAAGGGTTAGATCCTCATGGACTCCATACACAGGCCAGTCAAATAAAAGTAAAACATATTTTATTAGAAAAACATCCCTGATACTGATGCACCTTTTGTGTTTTATGCTTCATAGGCTGTGACTAATAATACATAATATAAGCATAAAAACTTTGCCAGTAAAATAACTCACCAAATAGAATGTGTGGCCCAGGTGCTCCTACCCCCAGGCCCTCAGTTCAGGGAAGCGGACAATCCGTATGTAGAAAAACAAAATGTTGGAGCAAGGCACTCAAATGGGTCACGCATGGATCAGACTAATAGTAGGTAAAAATTCGAAATTTTATTTGTATAAACAACTCATGCCTAACGCATTTTATGTCACTAGGGACACTTAGTCATAGGCTGTGACTAAGAATACAAAGCATAAACGGTGAAGACTATTCAGGGATGCTTTTCATTTCTACTTTTATTTAACTGTTTACCCTTTTGGTTTTTGGATTACTCGCTCCCCTAGCTGATGGACCTCTAATGCATCAACATTTTTTCTTAAGGTACAGGATTTGTATCACCATATTAAGAGGCATACAAAATTATACACAAATAAAGGTATGAGACCAGTGCCAGGCCTAGTTGGCCGCACACCCTAGGCAACCCAGCCAACAACGTCGCCCCCTGCCGCTTGCGCATGCGCAGAAGTGCGCAATCGGCGAGGCAGCACGAGTACGCATGTGCAGAAGATGGCGAGTACACATACGCCTAGGACGTGCACATGCGCAGAAGACCGCAAACTAGCTCAGCTTCTGAACATAGCAGTCCGAACTTAGGGAAGGTGTCAGAAGAGGTACGTGCCTGGCGCCCCTGTGCCTTTGCGCCCTAGGCACGTGCCTCTTCTGCCTACCCCTAGTTCCGGCCCTGTATGGTACCTATTATCGAGAACGCTCTGGACCTGGGCTATTCCGGATAATGGATCTTTCCATAATTTGGATCTTCATACCTTTAAGCTGGCCATAGATGCAAAGATCTGATCGTTTGAATCATCAAACGATTAGACTTCCCCATCTCCCGACCCGCCACTAACCATTCAGATCAAATAAAGTAGAAAAGAACAGATCAGCCGATGTTCTGCCCCTGACAGCAATCGTACGAAAGTTTATGTCCGACCAAAGCTAGTGACAGACTCCCACTAAAAATCGTACGATCAGCAATACATGCAGAGATATTATCGGCAGCCGACAGAAATCTTGTAACCTGTCCGATCGACCAAACGACCGATCTCCGTCGGATGAAAAATGTCGGGACTCTCCACACACGGTCCAAAAATCGTACAATCCTCGATTCGTATGATCGGATCTTTGTGTCTATGGCCAGCTTAAGGGGCAGATTTATCAAGGGTCGAATTTCGAAGTGAAAATTTAACTTCGGGTGAATAGGCTGTATTCGCTCGTTCAATTCGAATTTGGATCGTATTTGATCCAATTCAAATCAAAGTATTTGCAAAAAATGCACCAAATGACTCCGAATAGGTTCTAGGAGGTCCCCCATAGGCTAAAACAGCAATTTGGCAGGTTTTGATGGTGAATAGTCGACGTCGAATTTTAAAGAGACAGTAAATTTTTTAAAAATTCCATTCGAATTTGGACTATTCCCTAGTCGAAGTACACTAAAATTACCTCGAAATTCGAATTTAAAAATTCTAATTTTCACTTGACCCTTGATAAATCTGCCCCTAAGTCTATTCGAGAATCATGTACACATTAAGGGGCCGATTCATGAAGCTCGAGTGAAGGATTCGAATGAAAAAAATTCGAATTTCGAATTCGAACGAAATCGAACGAATCGAACGAAAAATCGTTCGACTATTCGACCATTCGATAGTCGAAGTACTTCCCCTTTTAAAAAAACTTCGACCCTTTACTTCGGCAGGTAAAACCTACCGAAGTCAATGTTAGCCTATGGGGAAGGTCCCCATAGGCTTGCCTGTGATTTTTTGATCGAAGGATTTTCCTTCGATCGTTGGATTAAAATCCTTCGATCGATCGATCGCAGGATTAGCGCTAAATCCTTCGACTTCGATATTCGAAGTCGAAGGATTTCAATTCGAGGGTCGAATTTCGAAGTATTTTTAACTTCGAAATTCGACCCTTAATGAATCTGCCCCTAAATGAACCCAATAGGCTGTTTTATTGTTACAGAGAAAAAAGGAAATTTTTTTAAAAATTTGGATTATTTGATTATAATGGAGTCTATGGGAGACAGCCTTTCCCTAATTTGGAGCTTTCTGGATATCGGGTTTCTGGATAACGGACCCCATACCTGTACACATAACATTATCCGAATACAATAATATTTAATATGCCTAGGTAGGTACCTTAAAAGTACACCAATTATCATGTTATTGATAAGGTTCTTGGTTCTAAAATGTATGGGGTTTACATATTGATTCTATAGACAAAGTACTGCAGAAATGTCACATGGGTATATAGGCTATGCAATCTAAGGCCATATTAGGTCAGTTTTCTATTGAAGCTGTCCCTTATTTGTGTTATATAAACACCGGCTGTTTACAGAAAACTTTGTACCTTTGTGTAATGTGTGGGACTGTACTTGCTGTGGAGTTCAATTTGCAATTTGTGTGTCAGAGACTGAGCTGAATGAACATTATCTGACAAAAAAATGGCATATGCTAAATAGCTGGAATAGGTTCAACAATGTATAACAATGGTAATAATAATTTGTGTGCCTATGAAATGTCATGAAAGCTGTCATCTTCTAACATGAAAGTCTTTTACATTCATTTCTGTCGTGTGTAAACATTTCTTGTATAAAATGGTTGTAAACACTTGTTTGTAATTTATTCAGGCAATCAATAACTATAATGCGCATGTGTTTGTTCCCTCCCCAGGTTGATCAGACTGGAGTGCCAAGCAGTGGGGTGCCTGCCCAACCTTCAGTAGTTCATGGGCATTTTCATCATAATCTACGCCATTCCAGCCTTGGTCCTCACTCATCAGAATCCAACTCGGCTGAAAAGCTTCTTCATCTGCACCACCCTAAGACTCCCACCAAGAGATCACTGGGGAAAAAACATGCAGACCCTAATGCACTTGTCAGGCCTCTGTGTCCTGGCAAAAAGAATTTCTTTTAACATTACACAACATCTGTACTACAATACTGTATAGGTGATCTGGAATTCGAAACATGCCATTGATTATGCCAATTCTTACAATTACAATTAATCCAAATATTTTAACAAGTTTTTCATCTGATCTATAAAGCTTGTTCATTGATCCATGTGGCATGCCTGTTCATTTCAAAGAATTTAGGATAAGCTTTAATAACATAACAGGTATAGGATCTGTTATCCTGAAACCCATTATCCAGAAGGTTCTGAATTACAGGAAGGCCATCTCTAATAGACTCTGTTTAATGAAACAAGTTTTTTTTAAATGATTTCCTTTTTCTCTGTAATAATAAATCAGTACCTTGTTCTTGATTCCAACTAAGATATAATTAATCCTTATTGGAAGCAAAACGATGATATTGGGTTTATTTAATGACTTAAGGTACAGAGATGCAAATTATGGAAAGACCCCTTATCTGGAAAACCCCTGGTGCCAAGCATTTTGTATAGTAAAAAACACTCCGAAATTTTAAGACATTGAAAACATAATTATCATTATTAGCCTTTAGTTGTACCAGTGACATTTTTACACTTTGCATATATCATATCATGCAGTACACCAGGTAAGTAGCACTGGGCAGTAGTGATGGGCGAATTTATTCGCCAGGCACGAATTTGCGGTGAATTTGCGCGATTCGCCGCCGGTGAATAAATTCGCGAAACACCCGCGAAAATTTGCCGGCGTCAAAAAAAATTTCGCCGGCGTCAGAAAAAAAACGGACGCCGGCGTCTAAAACAGGCGCCAGCGCTGTTTCACAAATTTTTCACCGTTTCGCAAATTTTTCGGCGAAGCAAAATGGCACAAATTCGCCCATCACTACTGCCCAGACATTGCATATGGCTACTCAGAAGTTGGGATTCAGTCTGACCACTGAAACTGTGTCTCAATGATCTCCTGGTTTCAGAGACTCAGAGAACCTTGGATGTTGCTCCCAGTGACTTCAAAGCAGCTTCTTTTTTTTGAATTACTGTCTTGAAGGCAAGTTTTAGTTGCATAAAAAACATGTTTACCACCAGTCTCCTGTAGGCTGCCTGTGCACATAGGGGCTACCAAATGGCCAATCACAGCACTTATTTTGCACCACCCAGGAATATTTTTCATGCTTGTGTTGCTCTCCAAATCTTTTTACATCTGAATGTTGCTCACAGGTAAATGTTGGAGACCCCCAGTGTAACCAGTGGTGTACTTAGAAGATTTTGCACACAACAGCAGATTTTTTTTAACTCCCCAAACTTTTGGTAACTATCACTCTTCTGCTAGCCTGTCTTACTTCTCCTTTCATTCTAGCCTAATGTTAGAGAGATGATCACCAAAACACAGTGACTCCACATTCTGATTGGACATGCACACACACAGGAAGAAATTCAGCTTGATATCTTCTACCCAAATCCTCTCAGTTGAAGTACAGCATGGTCAAAATTTACAAAGTCAAATCTCTGGTAAGAGAAAAAAAAATATTTTCAGAAAAGAAAGATTACATAATCATTTGCCCTATGTGTTTCATCAGGGTCACAGGAATCAAAAAAGTAAAACAGTAAGCAAGGCAAGTACAATGTGGATCATTTCTGCCTATTTGTAGAATGCTTTGCTCAAGGGAAGAACTGCTGATGGACAGAATCATAAAGATTTAAAAACTCATGATTATTTCTAGCAGGTGGAGCCATCATTTTCAATCTACAAGTTGGGGCTATTAAAGATACAAACCCTACAGTGCATTGTTTACCACTTCAGTATTAGACCACACAATACATGAGAGAAACCTAGTGCATGGCACTGTATATCTGATAACCCATGCTTGCTGCTAAAACTAAATGCAGACAGGGTTTTAGGCTTAATTTCATGATCACAATTCCGTTTGATCCTTACAGAACCCAGTAATTACTCTTTATTATTCTAAGAAATTAGGGGTATTAAAAGAAAATGTTGCCAAAAAGCTGGGTGTTAGCCATTTCGACATTTAATTGTTCAGAAGAGATAACTGTAACAGAGGTTTTTGGGTTGAAGTTTTTGGTCCAACAGTTTTTGGCACCTTCTTCATTTTTAACATGGTCTCAAATGTCAAAATGTTAGATAACAATAATTTCCCAAGATTCACTTCCTGATATTCCTCTTTATTCTGAGTGAGTGTGTTTCATTTCACACCATATACAGTAGGAAGATTAGAATTAGAGAGAAACTGCCTTTGAAAGTCTGGTTGAAGCTTATATGAATGATTTTTGGAAATGCTAGAAAAGTGCTTACAAACCTGGGAGGAAGTTAGGCCCCCTGAGATAGACATATCTCTGTTTCAGTTAATATGAAGAGCATGCATACTTACCAGTGCATGTATTTACATCTGATAAGGGAATAATGTTTAGAAAATTCCAAGATACAATTTCATTAAATAATGTTTATTAGCTAAGGTCATTGACAACTCACTTAACTTTGGGAGAAGATGCGCTAAAGGGCACTTTAAAAAAAATAATGTTTTAGTATGGTCCATATCCTAGTAAACATTGCACAATGTTCCTTTTACACAAACATTAGCTAAGGCTTACCCACAGTCTCATTAGTTATCTTTTAAAACACCGATATCATTTTCAGATAATACTGGTTCTGATAAGAAAAAACATTGCTGGCAGTTCACATCCAACAAATTCTACCCCCAACCCATGTATGACCAATACTAAAAACCATATGAAATTACAAAAAAAATGCCTGGGAGACTGGGACCTTGGGCCTCATTTACTTGCCTGCAAAAGTGCAAAAAATAACTACAGAACTTTGTGGGTAGCGCTCAGTTTGAGCAAAAAGGTCACGCAATTTGTACCTACATCACTATGAGTGCCATGCCAATGTAGCATGGGTTTAAACTTACACATATAACAAAGAAAAGGGGCTATTTATTGTATAACCATAAAGAAGTGATATAAATCACAGCAGCCATGTGGGGTCTGTGTGCATATGTCCCAGACCTTCAGCTGGAGGAGAAGGATCATGCCACGGAAGTACAACAGACACTCACAGATCCCAGAGACAGGCAATATAAAGGAACTGCAGATTTTATTTTAAGCAAATGAAGAATGTTTTGTGCACATAGGCACTTAATCATAGGCTTTTACTCAAAGCCTATTTTAATCAAAGCCCCAGTCCACAGTGACACTTACCTGCTCCCACTCCCACTGTTGTACAGCATTGTGCTGCGTAAGAACACACGTACACATTTTCATATTACTCTTGCAAAAGAGCCATTATCATTTTTAGGAAATATGAGATGTCTTGTGAAAATATCCCTTGCGAACACCAGAGTACCAGAGAATCCACAAATGTGAGCAAGCATTGACACTATTTTGAGGCCAGCACCAATGCTCCCTTAAAGTTCTAATGAATTGCACACAATTACATTTGTGTATGTTATTGAACCATGGGACTACCAGTAATCTGGAAGTGGCTGTCATTTCAGGGTACTCTTAGCAGGTAATGTCCAAAAATGCTACTGATTTAGATGCTAATTCTGTTGTTGACATTGGTGTGTCAGAAGTAATGCAACCTTTTGGACACTTCATACCCCCATATGTAATAAAAGGAAGAAAGGAAATTGGAGAACCGCAGCACCGCATCATTTAAAAAGTTCTCCAATTTCCTTTCTTCCATATGATACGGCGTGGGGCGCCAAGGCATATCTGCACCTGGTAATGAAACCTTGTCTGCAGGATCATCACAATGAAACAGTGAGTCGGAGCGGTGTTTTTCTGCCGTGGATTTATAATAAAAGGCTCTAAACTTGCCCAGGTGCAGTAACCTATGGCAACCAATTAGATGTTTGCATTTAAGCAGATGACCTTTAAATACTTCCTGCTGATTGATTATTATATGCGGTTAAAGCAGTAGCAAACTTTTCACCTTTTATTCCATTCCAGAAAAATCCCAAATTTGCTTATTTAGCTACTTAGCAAGTGCCTGCAATTACACTGGTATTCATGGAAAGGCAGTGCTGTGGGTAAAAACGTGGCAATTTAGATCCTCACCAAAGGACTACAGATGGACTACATTATTTACAAGGATTTCTTTACAATACCCCTACATCTTCCTGCGTTTACAGATTGAGTAGGCTTTGTTAATAACAACCTGACAGCTATAAACATGAATAAAGGCAGCAACATGACCATTCATGAACGTTTTGTTCCTCATTATCCAAAGAATCTATAGTAGTTTTTCCAAGGCCTTTGAATTCACTGTGAATTTACATATACTTGTCAAGGTTGGTTCCCCAACCCTCACAACTGATCTTAATCTAGCTATGTCTTCCTGATGTTGCAATCCAAACATGTGTAAGCAGAACCTAATCATTTACTTCTTTGCATGCTGCTGTTTATCAAAGTGATATTGTATTATCAGAAGCACTTCCACATATAAACAGAAGAAAGAGAACTCAGTTTGGTAGCTAACTATTATTACTAGTCTTCGTTTTATTAGGTTATTTTAGTCAGTTACATTTACATTATCTAAGAAAAGAGGCACAAATGAACTGCTATACAGAGTCTTCAGTTTTGAAAAAAAATTATCCTTTTCCCCTGTTGTTCATTAAACATTGTTATGAAATAATTCCTTGGTTTTTGAACAGAGCAAGGTAATATTTCCCATAAAGAAACTAAAAAGAATTGTTCACCTCCATAACTATGTCTGCACAGTGTGATAAGGTATCATAAGAATGAATAAGAATTTTAATCTTAAAAGTGATCTCTACCCAAAAACTGCAATGGAAGTACAAGACATTGGTCAACTGTAATTGTTCGTAACATTTATTCATTTGCATTCCAGCTGCTCGGAACTTTGGGTGCAGTGGCTATCCAGTTTCTAAAGATCTGAAAGATACCAGATTTTAGTAAGTTGCAAGGCTAGATTCAACAAATTTATCAAGGAAAGCAGTTTAGACAAGTACTTTAACATTGAAAATATAACAAGAGTAACGTGCCGGTATGCCAAGCAAAACTTCTACTTTGTTACATTATATGCTGGGCCAGCACCACATTGTTTCAGCAGCAATGGGATTTTTTATCTGGTATGATGTGCACAGTGCAGCCTCTGTAGTGTAGAAGTGTTCCGTTGATGAATGCTATCGGGCATATTCTTACACTCTTTTATGCTTTTGCTCTTCTGCCTGGGGAATGGTAAATTACCTGACAGTACTGTTTTGTTTTGGTAGCCGAGGATGAGTAGAGTATACAATGCTTTATTAGCAGGCTCGTTCAGCCATTACACAACAGTAAGCAACTCTAACACCACAAGCTGTATAGAAAGTACGCACAGTATAAGTCTTGAACACTGTGACATTTACAGGTCATTTGTATAAACACCACATATTCCCCCTATAGTAGGAAAGCATTTGGACAACTTTAATAAACAGCAACAATTAAACAGTATGCATTTTAAAATAATATTATACATTCTGCACATCACAAAGTCCTTGGTCCATGCAGGTAGTTTTCTGATTCTCTCAGTATGTATTATAGGTTCACTTTCTTCAGGCCTATTGCAGTTGACATCAGGAGTAGGAAAATGTCTTTCATCAAATGTAGCTTCTCCAAAGTCATATCTAACAGGAGCGACGACTTGCATTTCACATGCGTCCGTCAGACAATTCATATGTGTATGGTCCTCGCTGGTGTCTCACTACAAGTGGTGTAGTCAATTTAGATTGTTCTTGTTTCAGTATTCCTGTTTTCTTAATTCTGACTTAAGATCCAGGCTGAAAGTGTACTTCTCTGGCACCACATTTTCTGTCAGTATAAGCCTTGCATTTGGCTTGTTGACGTTTCACAATGTCAACAGTAGATGATTTCGTAGGCACAGTATTTTGTGGAAGTTTGATGTCTGCAACATGTACCTTAGTGCGCATCTGTCTGCCATATAATAATTCAGCTGGAGATGATTGGGTTGTTGCATAGTACGTTGCTCCGTAGTTGTATAGGAACTCTGTTATAAATACTTTCCAAGCTTTCCCAGTAAGATTTGCTGTCTGTAGTGTTTCTTTCAGACATCTGGTGAATCGCTTGATTTCTCCATTTGCTTGTGGGAATATACTGAAGATTTCCTTTGCACAATATTCCTCTCTCTCAGAAAGGATTCAAACTAATATGAGACAAACTGTGGTTCGTTGTCTGATATTAACTCCTTTGGATTACCTTCTCTGCTGAAGACTGTAGACAGAAACAAATGGAGTCCATATAAGCCTACATTTGTTATAAAGTAAAACCTCAATTTGAAGTTTTCATGCATTTCACACTGTGTTTTGTGTTCTAGTCAATTTATAATGCATTTCCTGGACGTTACAGTTTATGAGATTTAACCCCCAAAACATAAATGAGTGTTTCTGTTGTACTTAGAAAATCTCATATCATGTGTGGGCTCATTTGATTTATTCTCAGTCATGAAAAATAGGGATGGCATTTTACAGTGTTTGCCTCAGGCAGCAACTGCAGGATATCAGGGGCTTGCACTTGTTATGTTGCCCCTCGTTACCCTGCAGAAGTACAAAAAGTTAAAAAGGGACTGGGTTGACCATCGCTTAGGCCATCCATGGCATATGGTTTGCACTTCTATCAGGGTTCTATTGAAAAACATGCTTGATTTTTTGGGATTTTCATTGCCATTACCTGGGGCCTTTTTATTTACCATTTTAATAAATATACTGTGTTAAATTTAAAATATGCTAAATATAAATGTATATTGGCAAAGAGTGGAATGCAGAGAGAGGGCTACGATAGATGTTTTGTTTATTATGATATATGCCAGCAAAATTCTGCAAACTAAGCTTATTGTACTGCACTCACAATTATTGGCATAAAACCATCTACAGGCTCATTTACAGGTATTAACCTTGGGTGCAGGGATACTTGTGGCCCTTCCTATTGTCACCAACAAGAAGGGATCTAATTTTACCATAATTTAGACGACTGGAGTCAAAAGACTTATTATGCCATAGCATAGGAATGTCTTATTTTCAAGCCTAATAACTGCATTATGTTGCTATAGCCGTATCTTACTAATGTGTGTGATACAGTGCCACTGATCTTCTGGCAGCTGCTATAACTAGGGCAATGCTTTATAAGGCTTTTGGGCAACTGAATTGGTAGAAATTTGTTTCCAGAATGCCAAAAATGGCAACTAATAGACATCAGAAACCCAATTGCAGCCAACATGAAGCACTCCAATTAAGGGATCATAGTTGAAGCATAAATGTAAAGAGGGATATAACTACAGAGGAAGCAGACCCTGCAGGTGAAAGGGGTCAGGAGTGTACGCGGTCTAGTTTTACATATTGGGCGCCCCTAGGCCCACTGCCGTTCGTTGCCCCTGTCCCCTCCCCTTTATTCATGCAGATTTTCATCATCTGGACCAGAGCAATAGGGATTGGCTCACTGGAAATTAAAAAAAACTATTGTATCTCCAGCACATCCCCAGTGTTTTTGAACCAATGTGGGTGTGGTTGGGCAGCATGCCCCCCTATAATCCTGCCGCCCTAGGCCCGGGCCTAGGTGGCCTTTCCACAAATCCGGGCCAATAAGCTTTTGGTTCAGAAAGGTGACTGACAGTATTGTTTCACAGAATGAATATTTGATCAGTTTTGTGAAACTGAGTTTTCATTTTGTTGTTAGAATGAATCCTGTACTAAAATCTTTTTCATGAAAAACTAGCTTGGCATGCACAACGTAATTTCACCATTATATATTCTGTTCAGCTTTTTTATATAACTTATTCTGTAAGTAGCTTTACACATAACTGTATCTGTTACATAGATGTTATACATTCATGAGACAGATTGCTTGTTAAGATTTACAGAATGGAGTAACATAATGATATCCTTTTGTGCACAAACCAGATTTTGTTCTTACCCCCTGCCCCACGAACCTGTGTGCTGCCGACCCTCTGGCACTAGTAACAGATCTTTCGGGTTGCTTCAGTGATGCTGGGCTGGGGGCGGAGCGAGAACTTTAATGTTTCTGCTTGCCCTATGCTCCCTGTGTGTGTCATACTCTTTTTTGGTGTGCTACCACTGCGGACATGGTATTGTGGTAACATGGGTGTGGTTCAAAGTGGGTTTGGCCAAAACCAGGAAGTGGTCAGCACTGGCTTCCATTATCGGCCCTCCACGACATAAGGCAGAAAAATTCTGGCCCTCAGTACCACAGAAGTTGGACACATGGCTCCAGGGCATTGTCAGCTTGTGCTTTATCTGGGGTGATTATTTTAACTCTTGTTATATTCTGAAATGGGGGGTGCCTTAATTAATGGTGTAGGATAAAAGCTCTCTGCATGTAACAAAGTATTATGGTCAGTACTCTTTCTGTATATTTTGGTGCTAAATTTAACTGCTTTATACGTGACCACTCCAAAGGAGTTCTCTTTGTAACTCCAATGAGAAGTAAATCAATAGTACTTTCCCGGCTCTTCAAATAGTCTACAAATTGTAAAAAAGGACACTACATTCCCTTACCAAATCTGGAAGGTATCGTCAATGTATCAAAAATAATAGAAAATATGAACCATATAGAGTGAGTTGAGGTGCAGTTCTTCATTATTTTATGTAATATAATGGTGTAGGGCTAAGCAGCAAATGAGATAAAACAAAATAATGCTCAGATTGCTCCCTGTCTCATGGCTCCCTGTCACAAGATCAGATATAAAATGACCATGAACATGATAAAATCTCACTGATCTAGGGAAGCACAACAGAGGAAAAGCTGAATAGCAGACGAGATTACAATAGCTCAAATGTCAGCAAAGGTAGAAAGTAGCAAATGAAGTAGAAATTAATAAAGAGGAGAACAGGAGAGAAAATATAAAGGAAATGTAAAAATGAAGATACAAGCTTATAGCAAAACAAAGGAAAATTAGACACAGGCAACTGAAAATTATAGAAAAGAACTAAAGTTAGCATGTTCTGACTTATTACAAACATTATTGCAAATGGATGTCGCTAGCATTACATCAGTGCTGGATGTCATGCCTTTATTTCTGTGAAATAGCATCCCCTCAGGGTTACAAAAGTTTTGGATCCCAAAACTTTTAATTTGTAATACCAGAGCTTCCTTTTGCTTTTTTCCCACTTCTGCATGCAAATAAAATAGAGAGGTTAAAAACACAAGGAAAAAAGAGAATATAGAATATAGAAGAGACGAGAAAAGATTGCTGGAAGAGAAGTACAGAATGAAAACAAGATGAAAAAGTGTTATATGAAGAAGATGGGGGCATCAGAAAGGATAATAGAAAACAGAAAGATGAGAAAATAGAGGAAACTAAATTAAAAATTTAGGTATTGAACTAGCAGATTGAGGAATGGAAAGTGAATGATATATACAGTATTAAATAATATTAAAATAACTAAAATAATGTGGGGTTATATAGAATATGCTGGGGTTGTGCTGTGTTATGACACTCAATACACAGACAAGGTGTCTAAATAATCAGCCAATAAAAGTCAAATGCTCAATTTTGATTTTGGGGTCCCTACAGGCAACATACTTATCTATGTATACTGTAAATCTAGAAGGAAATACAAAATGGAAATAGCAAAATGGCTTTGCTTTAAAGTTGGTAAACCAAAAAGTATTGGTGGGTGAAGCTTATTATAGCAATGTGTGGGGTTTATAATTGTGGGAGGGGTGCTGTACATATAGCATCCCTTAATTTTTTTTACTCAAATGCATGCACTGATTAATATATACATGTACTGATCCAACATTCACATCAACTACATGTCAAATCTTCTGTCTTTTCATTTACCATGTTATTATGCTTTACTCAATGCAACTTCACTCTTCATTTGTTGCCTTGTCCTCTCAGTAAAATAAATGAACATAAAACAGTGCATAACACAAGACACTACCCCTGTCAAAAAAGTTGTGCTACTGCCTACTGTGCTATTTATTTGGAACAAATGAATCAAAATTAATTAATTAATAATCAGAAGGAGTATCGTTTCCGACATTGTAAAACATTTCAAATTCTCTAAAATGCCCACATTTTGGTGTACAAAATATTTTGACAAATGCAAATTGTTAAACAAATTAATGCAAAATAATGAATGCTTTTCACAGAACTGTAGCTGTTTCTGCATATAAGATTTTCTCTTTATTCTAATGGGATTAGAGCACACGTAACAATTAATACAAGTACAATATCAGGGGGGGGGGGGTTTCCTATACTGTGCCTATAAGACAGCTATTTGTTGAAGGATTTGCCTTGCATTATATTTAATAACCCCAGTTAGTATTATATCTAGTAAACACAACTTATCTTCTATATCAGATGTGTCTCCAGAGACTGCTCAGTTCAAGTTCCTTATCATTTTTTTCTTCACCTTTGGAATTGCCTGGTTTCTTTCATGGTCACTGCCTGAGTTTAGACATGAGCTTTTAGTTTGGATTGACAGAAATTGTTGTAATGCAATTCTGTTTGCCTAAACATACCTATTTAATGTTTCTGGTTTGCTGATAAGGCAATCATCTAACAATAAAAACATATCAAAGAACACCAGTGCATATATAGATTTTTTTTGTACTAGATAATAGGTATACATTATGGCCTGGTATAGATCCTCTCTCCCCTATTACCCTAAAGTGGTCATACATTCCCAGATAACAGGGCAGCCAAGTCAATTTCAGCCAGTCTGACAGATTTCTATATGTATGGCCATTTTAAGGCTGATTGCACATTTTGATTTCCCCAGGACTGCTTTAATACATGGGCAAAGTGGGCATTTGACCAGGGCCTACCAATATAGGGGATGAAATATAATTTTATTTAACATTATTATTTTATAAAGCATTTCATCTTTCCTCAGCTAACCAACCATCTCCATGATGGATGGGGGTCTATTAATAATAAAAATAAGAACATTACTGAACAGAGTAGTAATTCTGAATGGAACTTGGGTGTACTGTTTATTGTTTTTATTGTTTTTCTAGCAGATACGCTAATAAAAAAAGTATATGTGTATTAAGTAGAGTTATGACAGTCCTACCACAAACTTGTAAGAAATAGCAGTGGTCTATTAAGTACAGGTGTGGGATCTGTTATCCAGGATGCTCAGACCTTGGGTTTTCCGGATAACAGGTCTTCTCATAATGTGGATTTCCAAACATTTAGGGCCTTCTTTATCAAAGTCCGAATCTTTCTGAATATTTTAATGAAAAAAGTCAGACAAAACTAGAATCCACGATTGGAACTTATTTATTATTTAAAGAAATCACGATTTAATCGGATTGGGGACAAACACGAAAAAAAAAAAGCAAAAAACCTGAATCATAGGATTTTTTTCTTATTATTTCCCGAATCGCTAGATTTTTTTGGGCTTTTTCGCAAAAATCCAGAATTTTTCTGATTTTTGCCTGAAAAGTCCAATATAGTCATATTTTTGGGCTAATTCCAGGACAGACCATAGAAAATTCCAAATAGGATAGAGAAAATTCGGATTTTATATTAAAAAAAACCTGAATTTTCCAATTTGGACTTTAATATATAACCCCCTAAATCTACTAGAAAATCTTGTAAACATTAAATAAACCCAATAGGCTTGTTCTGCTTCCAATTCCAAAAGGATTCATGATATCATAGGCTTGGTCAAGTACAAGGTACTATTTTATTATTTCAGAGAAAAAGGAAATCACTTTTAAAAATTTAGATTATTTGGATAAAATGGAGTCTATGGGAGACGGCCTTTTCATAATTCGGAGCTCTCTGAATAGTGGGTTTCTACATAACAGATCCCATACCTGTACACAAACTGGAACTTTGCCCCTGGAATGTGTAGTGTAAACAGCTTGGCTAGCCTTCTAGCCTTGGTTTCGGCAGTGTGTCTGCACCATTAATTTATCATTATTGATTAAAAATCACCCTTTCTGAAATACAATTTAAAATACATGCTATTTCAAGATACTGAAATATTTCAACTTATTGAAAGGCTATTGCAGGGTTATTTGCCCTTGCCCCACAATTGCCTCAAAGTGGTTGTGGTTTTCTCTTCCAGAGTATTTCAACCTGAGAAGATGTTACTGAAACAGCCCCGTAGCTTGCCATTTGCACTAATGTTAAATCAGTGTGAAAATGCTGAAAGCAAATGTGACAGATGGCTGACCTCAGGGCAAACAACTTTGTTTATCAAATTGTTGACAAATAATCAAATTGTTACTGATGTTTTTGTTCCCATAATATAGTTTCATGTGCAAGTGGTTGTTGGACTGGCCTGATAGCTGAGCCAGGTTTGCTTTGTTTTCTGATGCTGCTGCTGAATACCCAGGAAAAATATATGGCATTGTTGTCATAAGCTGCTGTACTACTCTGTTGTTGTTTGTAATAGGTACAATATTGTGCAAGTTATTAAAAATATATTTGCATAAAATAGATTATGATATTTAATATTGATGATCAAATGAATTACATTGTTTCTAACTCTGTGCATGTGCTATATTTTTTATTCGTTTTTGAGAACGCAGCAAAGAATTGAGATCATTTTTATTTTGATTTCTCCAGGAGAGATTTTATTTATGGTCTAAGTTGTCCCATTGAATAGGAACACTGTTATGATTTAAAAAGAGAATTATTGCTTATTTCTGTTGCTTCTGATTTGGCTAATATTGAGCTCACTATTATGCTTACATGATTAATTTATGACAATTGGGGGCAGATTGATCAAGGGTCGAATTGAAAATTCGAATTTGAAATTCAAATTTTCTTATTTCTTATTATTGTGAATTCGATTTTCGAGATTTATGATACTCTGGTCCTTTAAGAATTCAAATTCGAGTATTCGCCACCAAAAACCTGCCGAATTGCTGTTTAAGTCAATGGGAGAGGTCCAGGGATCAATTTTGAGTTGTTTGCAGCCTTCCTGACATCCAAATTATTTTTCAGAGAAAAAACTCGAATCAAGTTTTCTGGTCAATTTGATTCATCCAAGTTTGAAAAATTCGATATATTTTTTTTCAAATAACTTTCGATTGGTCGAATTTCTAATTTATAGGGGTTTAGGGGAGTTTTTAAAAACTCCCGTGAATTTGAAACTGGACCTTTGATAAATGTGCCTCTTGGACTGTTTTGCTGCTTATTAAAGATCCCAGGGGTAATAACATTATTTACTATTTGTGTGGATACAATGTTTACATTTGTTTTTTGGTTGGGTTGGTTTTAACCACACTTGATTTTAATTACTGACTGATATAGTGTTTTGGATTCAACTAGCTGTAAGACTGGAGTAATTCTATATATTTTGCACTCAATGACGCTATTAGTAGGTTCATTGTGTTTCACTTGACATATCTCAATATAAAATAAGAAGAGGAGATTTCTGTCAATACACCTGTAGCTTATAAGCTAAACACAAATAAGGACCTACATAGGCAAACAAAGATAACATTTTTGGTAGGTAGGACAGTGACCTGTTGTGCACACAGTACCAGTTTAGCAACTCAGCACCATTAGTAATCATTAACCTTTTATTTGTTGTTATATCAATACAAAGAAGTCATCAAAGTCTGTAGTATAAGTCACATGTCCACCATGCCATACTATATAAGTTGATGCCTGGAAGATGTTTAACAGGGACACATGCTCATTCATAATGAAGTGTGTTTTTATAGTAGTCTTGTTTGGGCTAGTGCCCTTGTGTAAGGCTACAAGCCCAGTGTTTCCTGTTGTAGACCCAATACAATGTAATACTACAGAATCGGAAGTACATGTAGCTTTGGATTTGATCAATGAAGATCGTCGTGAGGGCTTTATATTCAAACCCCTGCGTGTCGTAGAGGCATATGAGCAGCATGTAAGTATATGTGGACTCCATTCAATATCAATGTCAGATATGAAAGTCAAAACCTATGCATTGCTAGGTTATAATGTCATGTTACTTTTTGCAATGGAATCTAACAGAAAAAAACATAGACAGCAGGATACCATTTTTCATATTTCTCATTATTTGAAATACCCTTAGATAGATAGATAGATATAGTAAATGCTTTATTTCAGAAATTAGTACATTTAACAATACACCGTGCTACCAATTGAGTGTGGGTTTGTTTCTGCCCTCAGGTAAAGTCACATAAATATCCTGCAAGCACTATCTATTATCTAACTATAGATGTTTTGGAAACAAAATGCAGTGTCTTAAGTGGGAAGCCATGGGAAGAATGTGAAGAGCCATATTCCTTACATGAATGGGTAAGTAACTATATGCCAAAGTTACTTTTTTGAACAGTTAATTACCACTATAACATAATTATTCCCCTCAAAACTGAAACTTGTGTTGTCTTCTGCTCTGCTGCACCCTCCATATTTTACTCCTTAGCTTTTACTAAAGTAGACATTAGGCAATTTTTCCTCAAAAAGTGCCACATTATCCATGCTCAGTATTCTGTCTTTCTCGTAGATGTGTGTGTATGTCCTCAAATAAATTTGGCAAAATAATATTATTTTCATTATTGAAACTAGAATGCGCTGGTTCCTTAAAGGGCACCTGTTGGGCAAAAATATTATTCCCAACCGAAGGTGCAGGCTAAAAAAGCGGGGTAACCGTGTTTTTTTTTAATTGCCCCCTACCAGTGCTAGGCCACCCAGACCAGGAGGGAGCTCCCAGTACAAGCGGCCATGTTGGGGCACATGCATGCACATAATGAGCGAATGCCGCAACTTTCTCATTATGACCGTTCACACTGGGAGCTCCCTCCCAGGGCAAGTGTCCTAGCGCTGACGGGGTGATTTTCGTTTAAAAAAAGCTACCATTACCCCCAACCAGAGTGCAAGCTCTATTAGCCCACACCTTTGGTTGGGGATAATATTTTTGCAGATACTTTAGTTTGTGCTGCTGCCACAATGGAAAAGTCTATAATGCCACCTCACAAAAATAATTATTAAATACAAAAAATGATAGAAAAGTATAAATAAATGTGAAAACACTCACAGTTCACCTCAGTCCCAAGGTGCAAAAACCAAGAACACTACATCACAGAGATGTGAGGGTTTCCAAAAAATGAAAAGTCAGATGTAAAAAGTAAAAAATCTTTATTAGGACATGGAGACCAGGTCTCCATGTCCTAATAAAGATTTTTTACTTTTTACATCTGACTTTTCATTTTTTGGAAACCCTCACATCTCTGTGATGTAGTGTTCTTGATAATATTTTTGGCCAACAGGTGCCCAATAAGCATTACTTACCCATGACACTTTGTTTACACTCAGGACCTCCAGATTTGTATTTGTACTGGGTCCTCAGAAGCTTTTTTACTGCACTAAAAATTGTACATGACCCCATGTACCCCCCATAATTAAATTATTGTATTCCAGCCTCATAGTACTGTATTTAAAATGACAAAACATTTTTAAATTATTTTAATTTAATATATGTACAGGTCTTTGTGTCATAAATTGTATCTAGCAGTTACAGAAGCTAGTATATTTGGAAGTGTGTGCACACCCACTGCCACAGTTTTGGTTATAGGGCTTTTAGAATAGTCCCAAGGTGCACACATTTAAAGACCAATTATAGTTAAAGGGTTTGAGATCTTACTCAAATTTTCCTTTTCAATGGGTACATATTTTTTAAAAATAAAATCCCTACAAATGCAAATACATTTTCTTATCCTAAATCTTATCCATTTTCTTACCTAAATCTAAAGACTTGTTGTTCTTGTTTATTTTGTCCTGTAGGTATTTGGAGAGTGCAAAGCCATCATTCTCATATCCTTGCCATGGAGGGTACAGAAATTGATCAGCTACAACTGCACTATTACTTCAGGTACAAGGTGGAATTTGGGATGTGAAACAGATGGCTGACTACAAAACTGAACCAACTTTATATCTGGGAGGCTCCCCCTGTAAACTTTAAGAAATGTCACGTGTCCCCCACATTTTATTAGTTAGAAGAAAAGTTTTCAAAGCAAAATATACTCCATTTGTAACCAGAGAGTAAAATATGAGGATATTGTACAACTGCCAGTTGCAGGTGTATAAACAAAATATTCCATTACTTATTTGGGAGAAAGCATAAACATGACTATGCCCATTACAAGAATTTACGCCGTTTAGCTGCGCCGAAAAATTTGCGAATTTCCCGAGAAATTTGCGAAACGGCGAAAAATTTGTGAAAACAATTTTCGCGGGTGTTTCGCAAATTTATTCGCCGGCGCCAAATCGCGCAAATTCGCCCATCACTAGTCTTATGCAAAAAGAACAAGTAAATATTGTTTGGTAGCTGTTGAGGCATAGGGTCTCTCTAATGTTTAGAAGTCCTGTGCATCTGTTCAGCTGACTTTGATATTTTCCAATTTAACTTGAACTTGAGGTGTCCTCTGATATGGCCTGACATGCCACCTTGCCAAAGCTAAAAGGATGTGCAGTTAGCTAGCGTTGGCCTTGTTCACATGGATAGGTAACAGTCCAGAGGGTTTCAGGTTTAGCATCAGCTCCTGGAATGAAAACAGTGAAGGGGGCTTAAAAGGGATGGCAGGGTATAACTGAAGCTATTTGTCAGTTCTGTGATTTAAAACAAACATTTATTTTGTTGGGCTTTAAAAGTATACAGCCGATAGTAACAACTGCACTTTCTAAAACACAGACTACATAAATTGTCAGTTGCAACTCAGGGTAGCAGTTTCCAATGAAACAGAAAGAGAAGGCGATTAATCTGTGTTAAATTCTGCTATTTTGTATTAATTCTAAAATAAACGGAACTTCTAAACGTAACTGTTCATTTAGCTAAGATTTAAATTATTAATATATACAGTACAATTAAGCCAAACTAAATTCAGAAATTGATACAACTCTTTCATGGCGACAGTTCATCCTGGAGTTATACTCAGCACGTGCCCTGACTGCCCGACTGCAAACGAAGAAATCACACCCACAATAACAGAGACGGCCGACACGCTGATTGCAGAATACAACAAGGACAGCAACAACACCAGATATTTTAAAATCGACCATATAGAGAGAGTGAGATCACAGGTATGATTCAATCTTCATTGAGCAATGGTTAACCAACCTTCTTTGCAGATGTGTAAGTTTTAATGGCAAACCCACATTTAACGCTACATGATGTTTATGTGAGTGTTGTTTAGTGTTGGATACTGTTGGGCTAAATGAATACCTGCCATTCTTCTCAGTAGTCATGGTTCAACCAGGGACTTTGCTACCTATTATGTTAATGGTAAACTTACTCCAGTAGGATGTAATACCAGTATTTCAGCAGGTGTATACTGTGGCCTACTTTGATTCTGGTTGTGGCTGCTTAGTTTTGTGTTCTCTTTCCCAGATATCATTTATTTGCTTATTTAATACTCTAATACTATGGTGTTTACTCTTACTGTATTTCATTCATTGAGTGAGCAGGCAATTTGGGAGATATGAGGAAAGTGTGTTTCACTCTCTTGGTTCCTATTATTTATTTCTATGATTGTGTGACACATTTGCATGTTTATATTTACTGTATATGTTACTTTTTATGAAGATTGGTGTGGTTTTTAATGTATATTTAGCATTTTGAGTATCAATATAAAATATTTGCTGTTTTATTATTAGTGCCTCTAGTGTGCTCTTTTGTTTCCTAGATTAGAGGAGTAATATACCTCATTTTTCAACATCAGTTTCATAAACAGGGCTTACTGTATGAGGAACATAATTAAAACAGTTGGCCGAAAAGTAAGAAATGTTTATATTTAAGGACATGTCAACCCACAACATATAAGCAACTTTCCAATATGAATTTATTAAAAAATGTCAGTGCATTTGTTAATGTAGTTGCTACTGAAAGCAGCATTTGCTTAACTCCTGGTTGTTACTTTTTAAACATTGTTGTAAAAAAACAGTCTCCTCCAGCAAGACAGGCCTGTGAGTCCGTTGGATTGTGTTGTGCCAGAGACACCAGGGCAGAGAATAGAAAGGGACAGACAGACACTGCTTTCAATAGCAATAGTTGCTTAGATATCATATTTTCTTTTAAATCTGGTTAAAAGTAATTACCAGTGCACTGAGAAGCTCTTTGTAATAAATGAATTGTTCCATATAAAATAATAAACTGAGTACATAGATAGGCTATGCAAAATAAAACATGTTTTCAATATAATAAGTTAGCCAAAAATGTAATGTATAAAGACTTGAGTGACTGGATGTGTAATATAACAGAACACTACTTCCTGCTTTGCACCTTTCTTGGTTTCCACTGATTGGTTACCGGGCAGTAACTTGAGGAGGCGGGGGGCACATGGGTCATAACTGTTTGATTTTGAATCTGAGCTGAATGTTGACGATCAATTGCAAACTCACTGAACATTTATGTCCCATGTGGCCCCCTTAAAGTCACTGACTAACTCAGAGTTAGAGAGCTGAAAAGCAGGAAGTTGTGTTCTGTTCTGTTAGACAACCAGTCACTCCAGCCTTTATACATTACATTTTTGGCTAACTACCTATTTTAGAAACATTTTTTTTATTTTGCACAGCCTAACGATTTACCCAGCTTTAATTTTTACATTGAACTGTTATTGTAACAAACAGCTCCCCCGCTGCAGCCTTTGATATGAGTTTTTATACAGAAGCTTCTCATTGAACTGGTAGTTTGTGTTAACCAACAAGTGGGAATGACTTGTATATTCAATTTCTGTCTCTGCCCTGTTAAGTGCAAGAAATAATAAAAATAATAGATATTTCTGCAACTACTACTTTTTGTCTGTGATTTTCTTTATGTTCAGTACATGCTCTTATTCATTGAAAAGGTGTGTATACTGCCCCTTTAAATAGGTCTGTAAAAAGACTTATTAACAGTGTAAATTACTGCTTTAAGACTTTACTGTAAACCTTGTGATTCTGTTTCTGTTTTACAGTGGGTGGTTGGTCCCTCCTATTTCATCCAGTTTACCATAAAGGAAACTGACTGCATGAAAACACAGGAAAATGTTGTTCTTTCCAACTGCAATTTTCTAGATGACAGAGAAGCAGTAAGTAAAGATTTTGCTTGCTAGCCTTACCATTATTCTACATATTTATTGTATGAGTTAGAGATAGAAGTTCACAAAGGTCAGGAAGTATCTTCTGCATCCAAAGTTCCTTGATTATCAAGTATTAGTAAAGTTAAACATGGGTTTAGCAAGCAACTGCAACCATAAAACTATGACAGGTCAATGAAGATAATGTTATTTTCAAGTAAATAAAGCTGTTTTTATTTTTAATAGCATGTTGGGTTTTGCTCTGGAAGCATGATGAACAGCACTTTCGATGGTACAGAACACAAGCAAGTTTCCTGCGATATATATGAACCCAAGGTATTAAATCAATCTTAATGTTAATGAATTAATAATATTGGTGCACACAGTAGTGTATTACAAAGCGAATGTCAACAGAAGATCAATAATAAAGTAAAAGAATAAAGATACAATTAATCAGTGTAAGAGAAGACTGTAACAAACATAATGATACCCTTGAACAAGGACTGAACCTTTGGATGAGAGGTTATACTGTAACTGTGACTGGTTGATATGTGTTATTACACTAGGGTGCAAGTTTTTGTGCATAAGCATGTATAAAGTTTGAGCAACATTACAGCACACACTAACAACTGACTCACTTTTTGGACACCAACTACAATGTTTTTCCCCCCACAGAGCAGCGTTTTTTCAGTAATTTAAGCATCGTTGTAAGTGTAATTGTGGCTGGTGCACTAATATAGATGCAAAAGTCTCAACCATTTGGTAAATCACATTCATGTTGCAGTGGATGCAGTTTCTACATGATTTTAGGTTGAGCAGTGTTAATAACGGCATTAGCATGTGATTTGCTTACTGCAAGTCTGTAGCACATATTTATGTAATGTACTAGTGGAACAACCACCTTGTCTAGGCTGGAGTGTAATTTACCAGATATACACTACTTTTGCATCTAGATTGATGCATTGCAATTACACCAACAATGACACTAAAATTCTTGGAAAAACACCATTGTGAATTGTAACCAAAAAGTGCACTTTCCACCATGTGCTGCCTTTGCAAGTACAGGTATGGGATCCATTATCCAGAAACCTGTAATCCAAGAAATTATGGAATGGCCATCTCCCATAGACTCCATTTTATCCAAATAATCCAAATTTTTTTAAAATGATTAATTTTTTTCTTTGTAATAATAAAACAGTATCTGTACTTGAGCCAAACTACGATACAGGTATGGGATTCATTATCCTGAAACCCATTATCTAGTAAGATCGAAATTATGGAAAGGCCATCTGCCATAGACTCCATTTAATCTAATTAATCAGAAGTTTCAGAAATGATTTGCTTTTTCTCTGTAAGAATAGAACATTACTTTGTACAAGATACAAACTAAGATATAATTAATCCTTACTGGAAGCAGAACAGGCTTATTGGGTTAATTTAATGTTTACATGATTTTAGTAGACTTGAAGGTATGAAGATCCAAATTATAGAAAGATCCATTATTCGGAAAGCCCCAGATCCCGAAATTTATGGATAACAGGTCCCTTACCTGCATAGGTATCCCTTACTGGAAGCAAACCAGTCTATTGGGTTTTTGGTGTTTGCATGATTTGCTAGTAGGTTAAAGGTATGAAGATCCAAATTGCAGAAATATACATTATCCAGAAAACCCCAGGTCCTTAGCATTCTGGATAACAAGTCCCATAACTGTACTTGCAAGTGCAAGGAGCTTGTATGTGCACAAGTGGCTTTTATGAATAGTGTGCACAATTTTACTTGTCCAAGCCTTGCAGTTACATTTAGAAATTACACTGTTGATTAAATAAAAGCACACCTTGCAGGATAAACATCACCAGCCAAACAGTCCTTATATAATACAAATGAGAACAATTTCAAATATTCTTTAATTCACTTTTGTATTTGTCAGGATGATCATTCTCATTATCCTGATGATCATGGACCTTATGCCAGTCATCGTGAAATAGAAGTCAACATACCTGAGGGTCAGGAAAAACCAGAGGCAGCAGTTCAGGAGAAGTCTCAGGATAAGTCTCAGAAAGGTAGACACCATCATAAACACAGACATCATCCTTCACACAAAGGTCATAAACATGGTCGTCGTCATCATCATCATCATCCCCACCATCATGACCATCCACCTCATCATCATCACCACCACCATCATCATCATCCAAATCACACTTCCTCTGAACACCATGAACATCACCATCATCATCCAAATCATACTTCCTCTGAACATGGCAGTTCATCAGAAGAACATACTGACAAGAAAGCTGGGAAGAAAGCCGACAGGAAATGTTTTATGACGAGGTCTAAAGGGGTAGTTCAAAAAATCACCCTTGCTAGTGAAACGGATGTTCTTCCAGCTCCCACCATCACCATTAGCCGGCCTAGTTTTAGAACTGAGTATATTCAGTTCCCAGAAGCTGCATCACATCTGCCAACATGCCCTTGGACAATCGAAGAGAAAGAAGAGATTGTACCATTTTTGCCACATGAAAAATAATGCATCAAGATTTCAAACCACATTTAGTTGGTAAAAAATAAAATGTTATCTTTTAAAATGTTGTATGTTTCTCTTTGATTTATACAGGAGATTGGTCACTTCTTATTAACAAAATGTGTTCACATATTGTCCAATAGAGGTGTCATTGATCATTATTGGTTCAACCATGATCAAATGTATGGTTTCTATTTAGGTGCATGTGGCCAGGGGTGGCAAGCTCCTACAAACAAAAAAAAAGGAGAATCACTGGTTACTTTTTCATTAAACAAAAGCTAAAACATTTAACAAATAAATATTAATAGACTTTAAGTAATTTGTGTCGTTTAGTAACCGAGGGCCCCTTTTCCGGACTCATCCACTCTCTGGTCATAAGATCTTTCAAAATAGCATGAACTGGAAAAGTCTTAGGTTTCCCCACAAGTTGCGATGAAGAAGTATTAGGGTCCTCACCCTCCAATGCTTCCATGGTGGTTCTGACCCTCCTAATTAATCTAGAGGTACTGTGAAGTGGAAACAGAAAAATAACTTCTTCTGAGGATACTGCAGAATCATTATCTGACTCCTCTAATAACATCTCCTTTATGGTGGATCTTACAATATCCTTAATCCAGGAATTTGAAGTCTGTGGGGTATTTCCCATCTCCTTATCCGCCAAATATTTTGAGCACTGCTTACAGAATCTCTTGCCATAATTATCAGGCAGCTGATCATCACAAGCTCTGCACTGCAAATGTTTAGAATTCCTGTGCTTCTTTGGAGGTGATTCACTATTTGCAACAGTGGACATCAACAACACCATTAGTTTCTGTTGAACATATTACCAAAAAGGAGGGGGTCACCACCAGATACCATATAGCCTACACAGGAGGCAGGAATCAACACAGCTCTTAGCGTGTACTCTCCTCCACATTTAGAAGGCAACGCGGGTAAATGACTTCATGATTTATACTCACAGGACCAGCGTCCTCTGACCACCAATGACTCCTCCAGAGTGTACATTGGCCTTAGAAGTCACTGTGAGGTGCCCACTCACTTCAAAAACAAACATACTCCTGATTCTCAAGGAGTCGGGAGCGTTCTGATGGGCGCGGCGGAAATGTTGCGCGCCGGGAATTATCGTGGGCGGAATTGTCGCTGAACAATCAGTACGTCTCCATCACCCATCTTTCGGACTGGCAACCCTAAGGCTGCATAATGAGGTGATAGACCAACACCTAAGGGCAGTAATCTACCCCTGGCAATTTACCCCTTGGGTGTTATGCCTGCGGTCATCAAGCCCCCTTGGGACCTGGACAGCTGCATACTGAAAAGAGAAAAGAAAAAAACATCAGTTACTTAACTACCGCAGGTAGGAAAAGAAAACACTGATGAGGAGGGGGAGTTAACTCCTATTTATAGGCGGGGTTAGTTAATTTGTGATTGACCACTTGTCCTACCTAACAGGGCGGGAGAGAAATCTCACGGTTGCTGCCATATGGGAAGTAAGGGAATAGAGCAATTCTACATCTTTTGCACTCAATGACGCTATTAGTAGGTTCATTGTGTTTCACTTGACATATCTCAATATAAAATCAGAACATGAGATTGCTGTCAATACACCTGTAGCTTATTAGCTAAACACAAATAAGGACAAATGTATGCCAACAAAGATAACATTTTTGGTAGTTAGGACAGTGACCTGTTGTGCACACAGTACCAGTTTAGCAACTGAGCATCATTAGTAATCATTAACCTTTTATTTGTTGTTATATCAATACAAAGAAGTCACCAAAGTCTGTAGTACAAGTCACATGTCCACCATGCCATATTATATAATTTGATGCCTGGAAGATGTTTAACAGGGCCACATGCTCATTCAGAATGGAGTGTGTCTTTATATTAGTCTTGTTTGGGCTAGTGTCCTTGTGTAAGGCTACAAGTCCAGTGTTTCCTGTTGTAGACCCAATACAATGTAATACTACAGAATCGGAAGTACATGTAGCTTTGGATTTGATCAATAAAGATCAATGAATGAGGTCATGAGGGCTTTATATTCAAACCCCTGCTTGTCATAGAGGCATATGAGCAGCATGTAAGTAAACATGGATTCCAATTAATATCACTGTCAGGTATATTGAAAGTGAAAACTTTTGCATTACTAGGTTATAATGTTATGTTACTTTTGGCAAGGGAATCTAACAGAATCTAAAAATGCAGAGTACATGGACAGCAGGATAGAAAGAAAGAACATTTTATCATGTACAGAAAACTGTTGTGCATAGATAGATATATGATAGATAGATAGATAGATGATAGATAGATAGATAGATAGATGATAGATAGATTGATAGATATAGTAGATGCTTGAAATGCTTTATTTCAGGTATTAGTACATTTAACAATACACCGTGCTAACAATTGAGTGTGGGTTTGTTCCTGCCCTCAGGTAAAGTCACATAAATATCCTGCAAGCACTATCTATCATCTATAGATGTTTTCGAAAAAAAATGTTGTGTCTTAAGTGGGCAACCATCGGAAGAATGTGAAGAGCCATATTCCTTCCATGAATGGGTAAGTACTTATATGCCAAAGTTACTTTCTTAAACAGTTAAGTACCACTATAACATAATTATTCCCCTCAAAACTGAAACTTGTGTTGGCTTCTGTTCTGCTGCACCCTCCATATTTTAATTCTCAGCTTTTACTAAAGTAGACATGGGGCAATTTTTCCTCAAAAAGTTCCACGTTATCCATGCTCAGTATTCTTTCTTTCTGCCCTTTCAAACATGTGTGTATGTGCTCAAATACATTTGGCAAAATAATATTATTTTCATTATTGAAACAAGAATGTGCTGGCTCCTTAAAGGGCACCTGTTGGCCAAAAATATTATTCCCAACCAAAGGTGTGGGCTAAAAGAGCGGGGTAACAGTGTTTTTTGTTTTTAAATTGCCCCCTGCCAGCGCTAGGCCACCCATACCGGGAGGGAGCTCCCCATACCGGGAGGGAGCTCCCAGTACAATTGGCCATATTGGGGCACATGCATGCGCATAATGAGCGAATGCCGCGACTTTCTCATTATGCGCATGCACGTGACGTCAGCTATGCACAACATGACCGCTCACACTGGGAGCTCCCTCCCGGTGCAAGTGTCCTACTGCTGGCGGGGGGAATTCTTTTTTAAAAAGTATACCATTGACCTCAACCAGAGTGCGAGCTCTATTAGCCCACACCTTTGTTTGGGGATAATATTTTTGGCCAACAGGTGCCCTTTAAGCATTATTTACCCATGACACTTTGTTTGCACTCAATTCGTATTTGCCCTGGGTCCTCAGAACCTTTTTTACTGCACTGAAAATTGTGCATGACCCCATGCCCCCTCCATAATAAAATTAATGTATTCCAACCTCATAGTACAGCATTTAAAATTACATAAGGTTTTTAAATTAATTTTATTTAAAATATGTACACGTGCTTTTTTAGAAGCTCCAGAAGCTAGAATTTAGAACTGTATTTGGAGGTGTGTGCACACCTACTGCCACAGTTTTGGGTCTAGGGCTTAAGCAAGGTGCACACACTTACAGACCAATTATAGTTAAAGGGTTTGAGATCTTACTCAAATTTTCCTTTTCAATGGGTACATATTTTAAAAAAAATAAAATCCCTACAAATGCAAATACATTTTCTTTGAGGTATAAATTGAAGTTCTTGTTTATTTTGTCCTATAGGTATTTGGAGAGTGCAAAGCCATCGTTCTCATATCCTTGCCATGGAGGGTACAGAAATTGATCTGCTACAACTGCACTATTACTTCAGGTACAAAGTGGAATTTGGGATGAGAAACAGATGGCTGAATCAAAAACTGTAAACTTTAAGAAATGTCACGTGTCCCCCACATTTTATTAGTTAGAAGAGAAGTATTCAAAGCAAAATATACTCCATTTGTAACTGCAGATTATGTGTGTAAACAAAATATTCCATTACTTATTTGGGAGAAAGCATAAACATGTCTGTGCCTAATTACAAGAGTTTCTGAAGCACTGAAACACGTCCTATGCAAAAAGAAGTAAATATTGTGTTTGGTAACTGTTAAGGCATAAAGTCTCTCTACTTTTTAGAAGTCCTGTGAATCTGTTCAGCTAACTTTTATATTTTCCAACTTATCTGGAGGTATCCTCTGATATGGCCTGACATGCCACTTTGGCCAAAGCTAAAAGGATGTGCAGTTAGCTAGCATTGGCCTTGTTCACATGGATAGGTAACAGTCCAGAGTGTTTTGGGTTTAGCATCAGCTCCTGGAATGAAAATAGGGAAGGGGGGCTTAAAAGGGATGGCAGGGTATAACTGAAGCTGCTGTCCATTGCATGCTATTTGTCAGTTCTGTGATGTAAAGCAAAGGTTTATTTTGTTGGGCTTTAAAAGTATACAGCAGATAGTAACAACTGCACTTTCTAAAACACAGACTACATAAATTGTCAGTAATGCGAATTGTTGTGGTCAAACCCAGGGCAGCAAAGTTGACTGCAATATTCTTTATTGGGAAGCAGAGTTCACAACATGTTTCGGGCTATACCCTTTGTCAAGTGTCTAGTGTGCTCTTTTGTTTCCTAGATTAGAGGAGTAATATACCTCCTTTTTCAACATCAGTTTCATAAACAGGGCTTATGTGGAACATAACTAAAACAGTTGGCTGAAAAGTAAGAAATGTTTATTTTTAAAGGACATGCCAACCCAAAAAATATTTTTTTTGCCTAATAAAAGAAAACACAATTATTAGCAACTATTCAATATGAATCTATTAAAAATTGCCAGTGCTTGAAATGTTATTTGTAAATGTAGTTGCTATTGAAAGCAACATTTAAAGGGAACCCGTCACCTAAAAAAATTATTCAAAATCCTATTTTATCACATTGGTCAAGCAAAATGAACTTTAATTACACTATATAAATTATTTGAATCTTGTTTCCTTCAATTCAAAATTATAGCAAGCAGGCAGGAGCCATTTTGTGGACAGTGTTATTAAAGGGATACTGTCATAGTGCTGCTCAAGCAGAATTCTGCACTGAAATCCATTTCTCAAAAGAGCAAACAGATTTTTTTATATTCAATTTTGAAATCTGACATGGGGCTAGACATATTGTCAATTTCCCAGCTGCCCCAAGTCATGTGACTTGTGCTCTGATAAACTTCACTGTTGTACTGCAAGTTGGAGTGATATTACCCCCCTCCCTTTCCCTGCCCAGCAGCCAAACAAAAGAACAATGGGAAGGTATCCAGATAGCAGCTCCCTAACACAAGATAACAGCTGCCTGGTAGATCTAAGAACAACACTCAATAGTAAAAACCCATGTCTCACTGAGACACATTCAGTTACATTGAGAAGGAAAAACAGCAGCCTGCCAGAAAGCATTTCTCTCCTAAAGTGCAGGCACAAGTCACATGACATGGGGTGGAGTGGCAGACAATATTTTTTAAAACAACACAGGGATTGTTTGTCCATATATTGCAATATATTTAAGCTGGCCAACTACGTCAAAGTCATCCCATATCTGGCCAGTCCTATGCTCAATTTTCATCTGATTCATTAAGAATTCAATTGCTTAATTATACATTTTACAAAGGGACTAAGTTTTACCTGCAACTTATTGCAATATATGGACAAACAATCCCTGTGTTGTTTAAAGGGTAAGGCATTTTTCAGTAGCAGTATGCACAAAATGTCGCTGTCTTAAATATATTGATAATGGGTTGAGTGCAGAGGACTCTTGTATTTGACTATATGTATTTTGTGGTCACACCCTCATTGCACCCCCGCCTAATGGTTTTAAAAAATAGTGGTGAGCACAACTTTCCCTTGTTTGTTATAGTTATACAGGAGCAGTGACCAGCTCCATGTTGGAGCTCCCACCCTTCCCAACTATAGTCAGGTGATCCCACTGGTGTCTAATAAAAGGGCAGCCAAGTTTGGGAGTTTTACTTTGAAAGCAGCTAGTAAGTTGCAGGTAAAACTTAGTCCCTTTGTAAAATGTATAATTAAGCAATTGAATTCTTAATGAATCATATGAAAATTAAGCGTAGGACTGGCCAGATATGGGATGACTTTGACGTAGTTGGCCAGCTTAAATATATTGCAATATATGGACAAACAATCCCTGTGTTGTTTAAAGGGTAAGGCATTTTTTAGTAGCAGTATGCACAAAATGTCGCTGTCTTAAATATATTGATAATGGGTTGAGTGCAGAGGACTCTTGTATTTGACTATATGTATTTTGTGGTCACACCCTCATTGCACCCCCGCCTAATGGTTTTAAAAAATAGTGGTGAGCACAACTTTCCCTTGTTTGGTATATAAATATATATATATATATATATATATATATATATATATATATATATATATATATATATATATATATATATATATATATATATATATATATATATACCAATTATTCTCAGACCAGCACTCCCAATTTTAAGAATCAATCTTTTTATTTTACATCGTATCAATGCCCGACATTTCGGTCCCTGTTGGGACCTTTTTCAAGGATGATACAAACATTAAAAAACTCACATTAAATAACATAGTGCATAAGCCCAAACCAATCAGTGCTCTCGTGTGATTAACACTTTAACACAAATCATGTGTGCAATTAAACATCTGTTGACCAATAGCAAGTGATTATTGGTGGTAAAAGTGACAATATCATATTTGCCATTCATATGCCAACCATATATGCATTTATACATGTTCAATAAAAATTTAAATACGTGAATAAATATTTAATACTTTCTTGATAAAACCGTGTCCATGTTGTCATTAAAAAATGTGTACTTGTAATACATTAAAACATCCACAAGATGTCACCAATGTGTCTCACAAAAAGGTTCAAGTTACAGTGTCCATAAGATCCAATTGTGACAAATCCTAAAGAAACAAAAATGGAAACAAAATTATAACCGTTACATCCAGTTCTAACTATAACACTGTAACAACTACTGAGAATTTACAAAGAAGTCAGTTGTCTGCTAACTTACATGTCTTTCTTATTACTTCAATTCAAAAAGCAACTTAAGTTAACTTGCCCATTCATGCCGTGGGGGATCATACAATTTAATTAACTCATAAATCCAAAACGCCTCCCTCTTTAGCAACATCTTTTCCGTATTGCCTCCTCTCGGATGCGCTCTAACCTGTTCAATGGGCATACACCTAAAAGAGGAGGCATCATGTTTGGCTTCAGCCCAATGTTTAGCGACAGGCTGCTGGGCTATATCTTGCTTCCCATCACTTCTGCTTCTGTTTTTGGCCCTGTCTGGGTCTAAGGCTGCCCTTATACTCGTGTGAAGTGGGTTCCTAAAATCAGGGTACCACACATCACGCAACCCTTGTACTTGTGTACTCCCGGTCGTACAACTGGGCCCAACCTGTCCTGTCTCTTGTCATATTTGTCCCTTGGATCTGAGGGACTCAATTGCTCCTTTAGGTTCCTTGAGCGTGAGTAGCTGAATCTGGGTTTTTTGCTTATTTTTCCTTTCAGCTGCTCATCCGTATACACTACATCCCAATATTTCAGTACAATGTGTTTAACCTCAGCACTCTTCGAACTATACTGGCTAGTGTAATAAATCTCCCTTTCTGGTCGGCGTCTATCTGATCTATTTATCTCGGATTTGGCGACCATGCCCCCTACCTGCAACAGCTCACTGCGATTTAAATCCTGTCTCCTCTTGGAGATCTCTCTATCGATCCTGGCTACCGTAACATTTGCGACTTTGGGCAGTGAATTTATCAGGTGCCTGGGATGATGACTACCATAATGCAATATGGTGTTCCTGTCAGTAGGCTTGGTGAATATACATGTCTGTAACCTCCCATCACTCTTATAGATCGTCACATCCAAAAAATTCTCTCTGTCTTTGCTGAAATTCATTTTCAATTTTACTGGACTCTCCAGTTGATTTAACTGCTCCACAAAGTGGAAGTGTATATATATATACATATATATATCTATATATATATATCTATATATATATATATATATATATATATATATATATATATATATATATATATATATATATATATATATATATATATATATATATGAAAAGATTATCGGCACTCACCATTCACATGATCACTTGCTGGGTGCTAACCAAAAGTAATTGTAGCAGTCCACGAAAGCACTCACAGCAGTCGCCATCAAGCGTGTATCAAAAAGTCATTTATTAGTGCATGGTATATCCATGCACTAATAAATGACTTTTTGATACACGCTTGATGGCGACTGCTGTGAGTGCTTTCGTGGACTGCTATATATATATATATATATATATATATATATATATATATATATATATATATATATATATATATATATAGCAATTTCTAAAACTATGACAGGACAATGAAGATAATGTTATGTTACAATAAATAAAGCTGTTTTTATTTTTATAGCATTTTGGGTTTTGCTCTGGAAGCATAATAGAGACAATAGAAGACAACCAAGTTTCCTGCGATATATTTGAAGCAAAGGTATTAAATCAATTTTAATGTTAATAAATTAATAATATTGGCATACATTGTAGTGTTACAAAGATACAATTAATCAGTGTTAATCAGAATAAAGATACAATTAATCAGTGTGAGAGAAGACTGTAGCAAACATAATGATACCCTTGAACAAAGAGTGAAGCTCTGGATGAGAGGTTATACTGTAACTATGACTGGTTGCTATGGGTTATTACACTAGGGAGCAATTTTTTGTGCATAAGCATGTAGAGTATAAAGTTTGAGCAACATTACAGCACACACTAACAACTGACTCACTTTTTGGACACCAAATACAATATTGCAGTGGATGCAGTTTCTACATGATTTTAGGTTGAGCAGTGTTAATAACGGCATTAGCATGTGATTTGCTTACTGCAAGTCTGTAGCACATATTTATGTAATGTACTAGTGGAACAACCACCATGTCTAGGCTGGAGTGTAATTTACCAGATATACACTACTTTTGCATCTAGATTGATGCATTGCAATTACACCAACAATGACATTTTTGGAAAAACACCACTGTGATTTGTGACCAAAAAGTGCACTTTCCACCATGTGCTGCCTTTGCAAGTACAGGTATGGGATCCATTATCCAGAAACCTGTAATCCAAAAAGCTCCAAATTATGGAATAGCCATCTCCCATAGATTCCATTTTATCCAAATAATCCAATTTTATAATTTTATTTTCTCTGTAAATAAATAAGTACCTTGTACTTGAACCAAACTAAGATACAGGTATGGGATCCATTATCCAGAAACCTGTGATCCAAAAAGTTCCAAATTCCAGAATGGCCATCTCCCATAGGTGGAAATTTACTAAAAGCAGAAGTGGCTAACGCTAGCGAAAATTTGCCAGCGTGACATAATTTCGGAACTTCGCCGATTTACTAACGGTCCCTGGAATTTCGCTAGCGAAGTAGACAGACTCTAGCGCTACTTCACACCCTTATGCCAGGCGAAGTTGCGCACTGACGAAGGGAAGTAACTACGCTAATTCACTAAGTTGCCGATTTTACTGAACGTTGTGGGCACATGTGTAGGACAATATAAGACCTCTATATAATTTTATTAAGTTTCCCTGGGCTTGCGTAGTGTAATGTACTTGCTGCAGCATATACATCCATTGTACTTTAAATTTGTGCAGTATGCAAATTAGGCATCGCTAGCGTAACTTTGCTTTGCTTGACGAATTAACGCTAGCGCAACTTCGCTACCTTTGGACGCAACTTCGGATTTTAGTGAATTTGCGCAGCCCTAGCGAATCTTCGCCTGGCAAAGTGTGGCGAAGTGTGGCGAAGTGTGGCGAAGCCAACGCTGGCGCAACTTTTGAGGTAGTTACATTTGCCCCATAGACTCCATTTTATCCAAATAATCCACATTTTTAAAAATGATTTCCTTTTTTCTCTGTAATAATAAAACAGTACCTTGTACTTCATCCAAACTAAGATACAGGTATGGGACACCTTATCCGGAAAGATTAGAATTACGGAAAGGCCATCTTCCATAGACTCTATTTTATCTAATTAATCAGGATGTTTTAAAATGATTTCCATTTTTGTCTGTAAAGAATAAAACAGTACCTTGTACAAGATAATTATTCCTTATTGGAAGCAGAACCAGCCTATTGGTTTTTTTTTAATGTTTACTTGATTTTCTAGTTGACTTGAAATTATGAAGATCCAAATTATGGAAAGATCCATTATCATGAAAGCCCCAGGTCCCGCAAATTTTAGATAACAGGTCCCATACCTGTATAAGTAATCCTTACTGGAAGCAAACCAGTCTATTGGTTTTTTTTAGTGTTTACATGATTGTCTAGTAGACTTAAGGTATGAAGATCCAAATTGCAGAAAGATATGTTATCCAGAAAACCCCAGGTCCTGAGCATTCTGGATAACAGGTCCCATACCTGTACTTGCAAGTGCAAGGAGCTTGTATGTGCAGCAGTGACTTTTATGAATAGTGTGAACAATTTTAGTAGTCCAAGCCTTGCAGTTACATTTAGAAATAACCTTTTGATTTACTATAAGCACACCTTGCAGGATAAACATCACTAGACAAACAATTTCAAATATTGTTTGATTTACTTTTGTATTTGTCAGGAGGATCATTCTCATTATCCTGATGATCATGGACCTTATGCAAGTCATCCTGAAAGAGAAGTCAACATACCTGAGGGTCAGGAAAAACCAGAGGCAGCAGTTCAGGAGAAGTCTCAGGATAAGTCTCAGAAAGGTAGACACCATCATAAACACAGACATCATCCTTCACATAAAGGTCATAAACATGGTCGTCATCATCATTATCATCATCCCCACCATCATGAGCATCCACCTCATCATTATCACCACCACCACCATCACCATCATTATCATCCAAATCACACCTTCTCTGAACACCATGAACATCACCATCATCATCCAAATCATTCCTCCTCTAAACACCATTGGCATCACCATCATCACAAAAATCTTACCTCCTCTGAACACCATGACAGTTCATCAGAAGAACATACTGACAAGAAAGGTGGCAAAAAAGCTGACAGGAAATCTTTTAGGAGGAGGAAATCTTATTGGAGGAGGTCTAAAGTGGTAGTTCAGAAAATCACCCTTGGTAGTAAAACTGATGTTCTTCCAACTCCCACCATCACCATTAGCCGGCCTGGTTTTAGAACTGAGTATATTCAGTTCCCAGAAGCTGCTTCACATCTGCCAACATGCCCTTGGACAATTCAAGAGAAAGAAGAGATTGTACCATTTTTGCCACATGAAAAATAATGCATCAAGATTTCAAACCACATTTAGGTGATAAAAAATATGTTTTAAAATGTTGTATGTTTCTTTTTGATTTATACAGGAGATTGGTCACTTCTTATTAACAAAATGTGTTCACATAGGGGGAAATTTACTAAGGGACGAAGTGGCTAACGCTGGCGATAGCCACTTTGCCAATTTCTGTAATTGTCCCTGCCGAAAATTCACTAGCGAAGTAGATAGACTAGCGCTACTTCGCTCCCTAATGCCAGGCGAAGTTGCACTCTGGCGAAGGGACGTAACTACGCAAATTTATTAATTTTTTTATTTTCTGAACGTTACTCTTTCGCCAGAGTTTACTTTCGCCAGGTTAGACCAGGCAAAGTGCAATAGAGTAGATAGTTTGTAAAAAAAAAGTTGAAAATTGTTCTAAGTCCCAAAAAACGCTGGCGTTTTTTACTTTTAACAGGGTGATAGACTGAAAAAGATCGAAAACATTTTTGGGGTACCGTCCTCCACATGTGTAGGACAATATAAGACCTTTAAAATATTTTATTACGTTTTCCTGGCCTTGTGTAGTGTAATGTAGTTCCTGCAGCATACATGTCCATTGTACTTTAACTGCACGTGGTATGCTAATTAGGCATCGCTAGCATAACTTCGGAATGCTTATAATAATATCGCAAGCACAACTTTGCAAGCATTAGGTCACCTGTGCGCAACTTCGGATCTTCGTGAGCGATGTCCTGCCGAATTTACGCCTGACGAATCTTGGAGAAGTGAGCGAAGCCGACGCAAGAGCAACTTCGGAGCGAAGTCAATTTGCCCCATAGTGTCCAATAGAGGTGTCATTGATCCTTATTGGTTCAAACATGATCAAATGTATGATTTCTATTTAGGTGCATGTGGCCAGGGGTGGCAAGCTCCTACAAACAAAAAAAGGTATAATCACTGATTACTTTTTCACTAAACAAAAGCTAAAACATTTAACAAATAAATATTAATTAAATAAAAAGTCAGATTTTATCTCAACAATTTCTGCAACAAACTCCGATCAAATCCACTCGGGTTTTTTACACTGATTTACAGTATTATAAAATTTTCCCGAAAATTTGCTTTGCGGGAAAAAAATCAGATTTTCAAGATTTTTGGGATTTTTCACCTGAAAACTCTGATTTTTTATGCTTTTTTGTCCGAAAACTTCGGGGTATTGCACTAAACCCAGCGCACATCAAAAAAACATTGGGACTTTTCCCATTGACTTATATGAAACCTCGACAGGTCTGAAATGCCAGATTTTCGGATTCTGACTTTTCCATACTCTGGGTTTAATAAATTCCGAAATATTTGTGATTTTTTAAAAGTCAGATTTTATTTTAGAAAATCACAATTTTTTTAGGATTTTTTCATTCTGAGTTTAGTAAATAAACCCCTTAGAGTATATTGTGGATGTCATTATTATCTAAGGGAGTTATTAATCAAAGTCCGATTTTATCTGAACATTTTCTGCTACAAACTCCTATAAAAAAAACGGTATGGGTTTTTACGCTTATTTATTATTACATCTGGTTTTCACAATTTTTTTTCGGATTTTTCACCCGAAAACTCATATTTCTTATGCTTTTTAGCCAGAAAACTCAGAAAACTTCGGGTTATTGCACGAAACCCAGCACACATCAGAAAATCATTGGGACGTCTTCCATTGACTTACAGTATATGCAACCTCCACAGGTCTGAGATGCTAGATTTTCTGATTCTGATTTTCTATCCTCGGGGTTTAATAAATTCAGAAAAATTTGTGATTTTTTTTTAAAAGTCCAATTTTATAGAAAAATCACAAATTTTTTGGGATTTTTACATTCGGAGTTTAGTAAATAACCTCCTAAATGTAAAAAAATATATATATACTGTATAGTGCAAGGAGTTGGTATCCAAAATCATTGCTAAATGCAAGCACACAGGCTGCAGCATCAGTAAGGCAATAGCTAATGGTCAAGGAGATATAGTATAAAACACCCTACATAGGCAATCACCTCTATGGGCTCCTAGACCCATCTTTTACAGCCCCAGAAATTTGCTGCACTTGTCATCCCACTTTTTCATAAATTTTTTTTGTGTCCCATAAATATTGTAGTCTTTGGTCTTGGTCAGTGAGGGCCCAGGATGCATGAAATGCAAAGTGGGGTAAGGTGGCTCTCAGTGTCCCCACACTAAAAGGCCCTATGTAGCTATAGCCACATGCTAGCTCTACTTACAGTAACCTGACCTTGGCACCTCTCTGCCACTCTGCACACTGAATCCTCCTCCCATAAAACAGGCACCCATTAAGAGTCCTAGGACACTGCCCTAGACTACATTCAGATTAATTTTCACTGCCATCACCACCTAGTCTACTGATCTCTTAGCAGGCTGTATTTTGTATGGCCATTGTATGTACTTTGGGGGGGTGTGGGAAGGTTTAGAATGAAATAGAGATAAACCTTGGCAGGTTTCAAACTGTTTAAGCTCCTGATGGTGACGCTTACAGTATCCTTTGACTCATTAGTATTGTCCTACTTGTTCGTAGTTGTCCAAACAGGTGCCCATCTACTCCTACCCTTCTGCTCTCTAGAATGCTAGTTTGATGACAGCTACAACTGTATTGTAGATTCCCAGCATTAATAGGGTGACATTGTTAAAAGCCAGTCATGTGGGATAGACTGCACTTTATACCAAAGACATAAAGGGATATTGGGGTTAGATCACATGGGGAAATAGTTTAATGTGTGACCATCTTGAATTATGTGTGTCTTTGTTCTGTGAACTGCAACATTACCAGTAGTGATGGGCAAATCTGTCCCGTTTCACTTTGCTGAAAAATTTGTGAAACGCATGGAAGTCAATAGGCGTCAAAATTATTTTGACAATTTATACACGAGCGACAATTTTTACGCATGCGACTTTTTTGTCTAAATGCATCAAAGTCAATGGGCGTGACGCGCAACAATTTTTACACAATCAACTTTTTGTTGCAGCAAATTTTTTCACCAGTGAATTTTCACAGCAGTTTCGTGAGTGCCGAAATTCACCGCAAATCCATGCCTAGCGAATAAATTCGCCCATCACTAATTACCAGCATTACTAGGCATGATGAGAAGACCATCCTACAATTATCTATGATGAGGTGATACTGTTTGGGGCAATGCCATTAATCCTCTTAAATTTCACAGTAATGCAGAACTCATGTCAGTCTTGCACCTGGATGAAATCACTCAGAACTAAGTTAGTAGATAAGGCCCTGTTTTTTTTGGTCATTTTCCTTCAATGAGCCTTTGCATGCTGCCCTAAAGGTCCTGTTTAAAGTGCAGAAATGACACTACACCATTGTACATGGAGAACACTAACATTGACATGGAGAACACTAACATGAACACCAAGCTTCTAAAGAAAGACCAGTTTTGACTGAACAGAGAAATATTAGATTAAAGGAACAGGAACATCAAAAAATGAAAGTGCTTTAAAGTAATGACAATATCATGTACAGTTGCCCTGCACTGGAAAAAATGGAGTGTTTGCTTCAGTAACCAAACTATAGTTTATATAAACAAGTTGCTGTGTAGCCATTGGGGCAGCCATTCAAGCACAGGATAGACAGTAGATAATAGATAAGTTCTAAAGAATCCCATTGTATACTACAGAGCGTATCTGTTATCTGCTGTGTAGCCTGTGCCTTTTCTCCTTTTTCAGCTTTGAATGGCTGCCCCCATGGCTAAAAAACAGCTTGTTTATATAAACTATAGTAGTGTTTCTGAAGCAAATACGCCAGTTGTACCAGCACAGGGCAACAGTACATTATATTTTCATTACTTTAAAACGCTTTCAGTTTTTGGCATTACTGTTCCTTTAAAACCAGAAAAATAGGCAGTGGAATAAATGTCAATATAGTGCAGATTATCTGAGTGGGAGCAACAGCCTTTAGAGTTTACTGAAAGAAGGTCTTTGGTAGGAGAACCCTGTGCTATATGTTTTGGACAGCAGCCAGATTTCAGAGGATGAAGGGCAGATGTGTTGCAAGGTATACAAGCCTGCTGTTGTGACCTTTAAAGGAGAACTAAACCCTAAAAATTAATATGGCTAAACTTATTGCACCAGCCTAAAGTTTCAGCTTCTGAAGCAAGGATCCTGGACTTCAAACTTGTCATGGCTGGTCACCATCTTGTAAAGTGTCTGCGACACTCATGCTCAGTGGGGTCTGAGCAGCTGTTTGGAAGCTAAACTTGTGGTCCTCGCAAATTATCAAGCAGAAAATGAGGTTGAAAATGAGGTTACTACGAGCTATCTTACATAACCCTGTAAAGCTATCTAATGTTTTTTTTTACTCTAATAAATTCAAATATACACACAACTCGAATGGGAGGTTATTTAAGAAACAACTCGAACATCTAAAATTCAAACTAATATTCCTGACCGGAAAACTCAAATGGAATTTGACTAAACTTGAATCAAGTTTTTTCTCTAAAAAAAACTTGAATGTCAGGAAGGCTATTTACATCTTCAAATGGGTCACTGGACCTCTGCCATTGACTTCTACATGAACTCAGCAGGTTTTAGGTGGCAATAGCCAAAGTTCAGTTGTTCCCACAGTTGAGTTGGTCCAGGTATGATAAATCTTGAATTCGAGTTTGGATTATTCCCAACTTGAATTTTTGAGTTTTGACCAAAAATCCAATTTACAATCAACCCTTAATAAATGCCCCTAAATGTTTCAGTTTAGAACAGTTAAAGGGATACTGTCATGGGAATAAAAAAAATTTTCAAAATGAATCAGTTAATAGTTCTGCTCCAGCAGAAATCTGCACTGAAATCCATTTCTCAAAAGAGCAAACAGATTTTTTTTATATTTAATTTTGAAATCTGACATGGGGCTAGACATATTGTCAATTTCCCAGCTGCCCCAAGTCATGTGACTTGTGCTCTGATAAACTTCAATCACTCTTTACTGCTGTACTGCAAGTTGGAGTGATTTCACCCCCCTCCCTTTTCCCCCCAGCAGCCAAACAAAAGAACAATGGGAAGGTAACCAGATAACAGTTTCCTAACACAAGATAACAGCTGCCTGGTAGATCTAAGAACAGCACTCAATAGTAAAAACCCTTGTCCCACGGAGACACATTCAGTTACATTGAGAAGGAAAAATAGCAGCTTGCCAGAAAGCATTTTTCTCCTAAAGTGCAGGCACAAGTCACGTGACTGGGGGCAGCTGGGAAATTGACAAAATGTCTAGCCCCATGTCAGATTTTAAAATTGAATATAAAAAAATCTGTTTGCTCTTTTGAGAAATGGATTTCAGTGCAGAATTCTGCTGGAGCAGCACTATTAACTGCTTCATTTTGAAAAAAAATTTTTTCCCATGACAGTATCCCTTTAAAGAGTCAGCGACCCCCTCCCAGAGCTTCTTCAAAAGGTGAAAAACAAAACTTTACACTTAAATATCAGAAAAAATGTCACATATAGAAAATAAAAATTGGAACAAGTCTTTATTTCTGGTGATTTATCTGAAACCAACTGAACTGAAAAAATGGAAGGTGACCAACCCCTTTAAGGGGCTGATTCTAAAATTGGGGCCGATTCTCAACCTGCATTTATCAGCAGTCGAGTCACGGCTCCATTTGACATTAGTATAAGGCTACTGCCACACAGAGGCAAAAATCAGCTTGCTGAAATATTTTAGCCCCTACTCAGGCAGTAGCCTCCTCTTCTTTTTGCGTCCAGAACCTTTGTGACAGCTGCGGCTGATTTGGTTATTTTTGGCAAGCCGAGCACATTCATGTCAGCAGGGGCGATCCTGGCCCCTCCGCCGCCTGAGGCAGCAGCAGTTGCTGCTGCCCCCCCTCCCCCGGAAATTCGCTCTTAAAGTACCAGGAGCAGCATTTTTGCTGCCCCTGGTACCTAGTGGGGCGCTGCCGCCTGAGGCGACAGCCTCAACTCGCCTCATTGGCGAAGCACCCCTGCATGTCAGTGCCAATACACCGGTTCTGGATGAGAAAGAGATAAAGGCTACTACTGCCCGTGTAGGGGTTGAAATCCACTGCATACTTCAGAAAGTTGAATTTGATCCCTGTGTGGCATTAGCCGTAGAGAGCATTCGAGGCACATCAACATACACCACAAATGGGACTTGCTTGCATCTGAACAAACAGTACTACAATGCCTGATTTAATCCCCCGTTGTGCTTTAAGCTGTTGGTCCTTTTATACAGTAAATACTTAGTTACACACTACTGAATTTGAATTCTGAATTAACTAATGTAAACAACAGAAGCAATTACTTTCCTGTATATCCTGTATGCCAGCAAAAAAAAAAAAGAGGCAACGTAATGGCAACATACTCTGTATTTCATTGTGATTATTATCCTTTAATTATAAAGTGCTGATGTATTTCACAGAACTGTACAAATCAGACAAACTTAATAAGTACTGGTACATTTACCTGATATACAGAGGTCAAAAATTGCTACTGTTGTAAGCAGGACAAACATAGCTGTATAGCCCATGGTACTTAGTTTATACAAGGGATGCACCGAATACACTTTTTTGGGCCGAACCCCCGAATCCTCCGCGAAAGATTTGGCCGAATACCGAACCAAATCCGCATATGTATATGCAAATTAGGGGTGGGAAGTGGAAAACTTTTTTTACTTCCTTGTTTTCTGACAAAAAGACATGCAATTTCCTTCCCGGCCCCAAATTATGCAAATTAGGATTCGGATTCGGTTCGGCCAGGCAGAAGGATTCCTGGATTCGGTGCATCCCTAGTTTATACTGTATAAGGTAATAACGGATGACTCTGCACATTTGGCAATAGGTACTCACACAAGCTTATTGAATCATGGTGTTTTTTTGCTCTGTTTTATGTCTGAGAGATAGATAACCACATGTGTAGATTTCTAGCCCTAAACCCTTGTTCTTCTTTATTATTATTCTCACTCCAATGGTAATGATCTGGATCTCATATGTACCAGACTCTGTTCAACCACCAATTTTACTAACTCACCATTTCCCCTCTCTGATCACAATATGCTCATATTTCAACTCTCACTAACGCCCTCTGCACCCCCTGCTATTCCCCAAACACGTACCTACTGTGACCTCCAAGCTCTAGACGTGTCACATCTCTCTCCTTCCTTTGACTATCTTCACTCTAATATCTCAGCTATCTCTTGTCGTAATGTAGCTACCACTGTCTACTACAGCACTCTCACCACTGCTTTTAATGAGCTTGCTCCTACAAAAATTAAAATGCTAGACCCAAACCACTTCAACCTTGGCATACTGCTCATACAATAGTGCTCCAAAGACACTCACATGCACTTGAGCGACACTGGCGCAAATCCCGCTCAGAATCAGACTTTTGGAGCTACAAATCTGCCCTGCGCTCCTATAACACCAGCCTTTCCCAAGCCAAACAAACATATTTTACTTCACTAATTAACTGCCTTTATGAAAAACCGGCACAACTTTTCTCCACCTTTAACACTTTCCCCTTCTCCACCCCCTCCGTGCAACTTCTGTCTCTGCTCAAGATATTGCTGAGCATTTCAAAAACAAAATTGACACTATCAGAAGGGACATTATACTACTCACCCCCCCCCCAGACTTCCCCCACACTCCCCAGTCTCTCTTGTGCTCCTTCACCCCTGTCACTGATGAGGAAGTCTCAAAGTTTTGGTCTCTTCTCACCTTACCACCTGCCCGCTTGATCAAATTCCTTCAAAACGTCACCGCAATACCAATCCTTGTCTAATCAAAGCCTTAACTCATCTAATTAATCTCTCGCTCTCAACTGGACTGTTTCCTTCTCAACTAAAACATGCTCTTGTCACCCCCATTCTGAAAAGAAAACCCTCTCTTGATTCCTTCAATCTTGACAACCTCCGACCTATCTCCCTGCTACCTTTCATCTCTAAACTACTTGAGCGCCTAGTCTACAACCGACTAACCTCATTCCTCTCTGACAATTATCTGCTGAATCTGGTTTTAAGCCACAACACTCCACTGAAACTGCCCTGACTCGACTAACTAATGACCTTTTAACAGCTAAAGCCAACAATCATTTCTCACTACTAATACTGCTTGATCTCTCAGCTGCATTTGACACTGTAGATCACCCTCTTCTCCTCCAGTCCCTCCATTCGCTTGGCCTTCGTGACACGGCCCTGTCCTGGTTCTCTCCTTATATGACCAATTGTTCCTTCAGTGTCTCCTACAATGGAGCATCTTCTCCCCTACCTCTTATGTTGGGGTTCCTCAAGGCTCTGTCCTGGGACCCTTATTATTCTCCCTCTATACTTCCTCCCTCGGCAAATGAATCAACTCGTATGGTTTCCACTACCACCTCTATGCTGACGATACTCAGATCTATCTCTCATCTCCTGATCTCAACCCAGAACTCCTAACTTGCGTCTCCTCCTGCCTGTCCACTATCTCTACCTGGATGTTGCAACGCTACCTTAAATTAAACCTCTCTAAAATGGAAATGGTTCTCTTTCCTCCAACTAACACCAGTAACATCCCGGAAGTATCCATCATAGCTAACAATTCCACTATCACCCCCTCTCCCCAGGCCCGGTGCCTTGGGGTTATCCTAGATTCTGTCCTTCACTCCTCATATCCAGTCACTTATTAAATTATGTCACTTCCACCTAAGGAACATATCCAAAATACTATCATTTATCACCCAAGATGCTGCCAAAATTCTTATTCATTCTCTTGTCATATCACGTCTAGACTACTGTAACTCTCTTTTAATTGGCCTTCCCCTCCAGAGACTGTCACCTCTCCAGTCCATAATGAACACTGCCGCGAGGCACTTCACAACTCTGCCCCACCCTACATCTCTGAACTCACTTCTATATACTCACCCAACCGCTTACTACGCTCCTCTACTGACCTGCTACTCAACTCTTCTCTCATTACCTCCTCACATGCTCGCATTCAAGACTTTGCAAGGGCTGCACCCCTCCTCTGGAATTCTCTACCACGGTCTGTCTGACTTTCTCCCAACCTTTTTGCATTCAAGAAATCTCTTAAAACGCACTTCTTTCGAGAAGCCTACCCTCACTCTGCATAACTACCGCAACACTACATACAGTACCATATTTCTCAACCACTTAATTCAATCTTGCCCACTCCCACACCTTGTGTATTACTTACCCTTACCTTTAGATTGTAAGCTCTTTCTGCATAGGGCCTTCCTCATCTTTTGTACCAGCATTGATTATGATGTATGTAACTCCATATGTATGTAATTCATGTGATTTAGTTGTATTAACACATTTACTTTACAGCGCTACGCAATATGTTGGCGCTATATAAATACATGTTATTAATAATAATAATAATAATAATATAACATCAACATTTTAGACTACATTGTAGACAGTTAATTATTACCATTGATCCCTATCCCACTGTAGCACAATCTAAGTACAATCTGTAGTACAATCTAAAGTTCCTGCAACAGGCACACAAAAACAGATATTAATTTAATCAGGAGGGAAACCTGCAATATATGGAGAAGACATGCACATATGGAAAGATACAAACTACATGCAGGTAGCACTAGGTCAGAATCAAACCCAAAACTCCTTTCACCTGCAACATGTTATGTTGTGGTGCCACTGACCATTAATACATTTTTCCAAATAAGGTAGTGATGGGCGAATTTGTTGCGTTTTGCTTCACCATGAATTTCATGAATTTCCTGCAAAACTGGAGAAAAATTAGCGAAACGTTGGCGGCGGAAAACTTTGATGCCAGCATTGGAACCGTCACACAAATTCGCGCCTGGCAAATAAATTCGCCCATCACTACATAATAGAAAGAATTGTCCATATTGTTCATGTATCACAGACAATCTACATATCATATTTTCTTAGACCATCTGAACACCTGTGGACAGACTAAGAGCTTTATAAAAATGGGGGGTGGAAGGAATAACTTACATATTAAAGGTCCCAGGTGTTTTTGTCTCAATAGAATGGTTTTAATTTTTATGAGTTAATCATTTCCTGTTATTTCAGTGAAAGGTAAATAAACCCAAAGGATTGCATGGTCCAAGCAGATTTATTTAAACAAGGCTTTTCTGTTGTTTGCATTACAGGAGTTGGGTAACATCTTTCATCACCGTTTGTTGACCCTTCTCTGTCCAGGCATTGTGCTCATTGCCGTTCCTCTCAACCTGTAAATCTGAAGCAGACTCCACAGTTCTCAGGATCCGCTGTAAGACATGAAGCATCTTTTTAGCTTCATCTTTTTCTTGCATCTTCTTCGTGGTTCTGCCAGCCAAACCATTGAGGCAGACTGCAATGACCACAATATATTTTACGCAGTAGATGAGGCACTGAGACACCACAACAAGGAATTAATAGATGGAAACCAGTTTGTTCTCTATAGGATCACAGAAGCCAGGATAAAGGTAAGAAATTGCTCTGCGCCTTACTTTAGTATGACTTTAGAGAAATGCAGCTGAAAGGGGATGTATTAAGCTCAGATTTTGTATACAATTCAATAAAATGAGCACAAGGTTAGCATCTGACTTATGATTATTCCCCATTGTTTAAAATTTTTCCTTAATATTAGACACTATGGGGCAGATTTATCAAAGGTCGAAGTGAAAATTCAAATTTAAAAAATTCGAATTACGAGCTAATTTATGTGTACTTCGACTAGGGAATAGTCCAAATTAGTTTAGAATTTGAAAAAATTTGAAAATTATCGAAATTTATCATGTACTGTTTCTTTAAAAATTCGATTTCAATCCATTCACCATCTAAAACCTGCCAAATTGCTGTTTTAGCCTATGGGGGACCTCCTAGAATCTATTTGGAGTCAATTGGTGGACTTTGAAAAATGTAAGTGTTTTTTTGGGAAAAACTTAGATTTGAATTCAATCGAATGTGCTATTACTTCGATTCGTATGATTCAAATTCGGCCGAATGCGAACCTATTCGATCGAAAATTGACCTATTCGGCCAAAAAAAAAAGTCAACTTAATTTTGGTTGGTCTTTTTGAATTCTAATTTTGAAGTCTTTCAAATTCGAAATTCGACTTTTGATAAATCTGCCCCTATTTGTTTTGGTCTGTTGCACATCTTTCCTAGCAGAAAGAGTGTTACAGCATTTTGAAACAAATATTATCCTTTTTTTTTGACTGTGAGCAGATTTTTTTCTTTTTTTTAGCATAGATATATATATTGAAACCTCGATTTTAGGTACCGTGATTTTAAGTTTTCCTGCATTTACATTTTTTATTTGTGGTCCCACCAATTTATAATGCATTTCAATGGGTGCATTTCCCTGATTTTAAGCAATGTTTTTTGCATCAAAATATTGTCCTGATGTACCCAAAAACTTGTTTTTTATTTGTGAAATAAAGAGGTTTAAAATACTAATCAGATGTTTATTTGCCAGGGTTTTGCCTGTAAATGGTCAATTCCAATTAGTCTGTCACTTTGCTTTAGGTTGTGTATGTGACAGAGAGGCCTTGCATATGCCCCCAATAGTGTAAAATTAACACTGCAATGTTTACAGGACCAGTAATATCAAAAAAAAAATTTTTTACAGAAACTCCACTTCCGCTCCTCTTCAGAAAAGGCGATAGGGCGACCATCCATTGTGCGGCGCTGGACTTCTCCTCCCTGGCTATTCTACTGACAGCAGCATGTGGCTGGGAAGCCCCTGGAATAGCGCTCCAATAGCATTGTCTGCCTCCTCATGCTTCTTCTCCTCCTTGTTGGATTCCGTGCTTGCTTGCATCGCTATACATAAAGAAAGGAATGTGAAGCCCCATTGAGAATAGTAGCACATTAGGCAGCTGCGACCTGTAGTTTTCTAGTACAAGACTTCAATTCCCTGCAGCCGCCTCTGATCAGAGTACCTGAAAGGCAATCGGAACAGCTACAGTCCCAAATATACACACAATTGGGTTCTCAGTTCTCCCTGCAGCTGGCTGATAAATGAACCACTGACTGGATGGCACGGTAAACTACAGGAGTCCTATTTGCACAGTAACAGCACTTTTATGGAAATTAGCGGGCAGCTAGTGATGACGTAACACTAATGTAAGCGCCTCTGCTGACTTCGAGACACTCGGCTGTTCCTCCACTGCCTTTCCGCTCCAGCCGACCCTTGCAGAGATCCTCTCCACTCTGATACTCAGCTGCCATATTGTTTTGCGCAGACAAGAAAGCGGCAAAGAATAACACCAAGCAGCAGTAGACACATGTGTGCTGCTGTCGCTGCAGTTGTTGCCTTTGTGTGATGACTGCGATCAGTGGCCAGTCAGATGCCCACACGTGTTGGTCAGATCGCTTCTTGTTATTGTTCTGCAATCTCTGCAAGGGTCGGCTGGAGCAGAAATGCAGTGGAGGAGCAGGCGAGTGTCTCGAAGTCAGCAACGGCGCTTACAGTAGTGTTACGCCATCACTAGCTTATCAGGTGCAGCTAATTTCCATTTCCAAGCGGGGCTTCACATTCCTCTCTTTATGTATAGCGATGCAAGCCAGCATGGAATCCAACAAGGAGGAGAAGAAGCACGAGGAGGCAGCCGAGGCTGTTGAATCGCTATCCCTGGGGCTTCCCAGCCACATGCTGCTGTCAGTAGAATAGCCAGGGAGGAGAAGTTGAGCGCCGCACAATGGATGGTTGCCCTATCGCCTTTTCTGGCGGAAGTGGAGTTCTTGTAAGCTATTTCTTAATAAAGGCTTTGCTATTTTAAAGTTTAATTTGTCTTGGTGGGTTTTTTTCATTGTATAGTAACGAATTAAAAAAAAAAAATTTGATGACTGGTCCTTTTTAACCCTTGTTATTAACACAGTAAATATTGTATCTCAAAGTAAAACAGACTCCTGCTTATATGCTTTTAGTACTTGAAGAAACATTTCCCAGATTTTACATTTTCCCAGATTTTACATTTTTCTTGGTACCCTGAAAAACGTATAAATGGGGGTTCTACTGTAGATTGGAACCTTGTGAATTGATGGAAGCTTCTCTAAACTGGACTACAGTGCTTTCTAGTGGTCATACTTAGTACATGATACATTTTACACTGCAATTGGATAGATGCAAGGGCGGTTATTTACTAAAATTCGACTTTTTCTCACTTTATGAAAAAAAAATTTGACAAAACTCCCAAACCAGAATCTCCTTAATTTACCATTGAAACATACAGAAAAAATCGGTGCGATAAAAAGTTGTGACAGAATTGAGTGTCAATTCGAATCGTGCAACTTGTTGCTATAAAAAATCAACTGAATTTAACCTTGAAACCTTGAATTTATCAGATTATGGAACTAAAACCAGTGCTAACAGACCAAAACTATAGAGAATCCTGAAGGTAAAAACATGTTCCGATCACTAAAGGGACCACCTGTCGTTGACTTCGAGATGTTTTAAACAGGTTTTAGCTGGAGTATTTTTAGATTTTTAGCAGTTTCAGAGCATAATACATTTTTTTACCATGTTAAATTTGAGTTTTTCCCCTTTAAAAGCTCGACCAGAAAAATTTGAGGTTTAATAAATAGGGCCCCTATCTTTGTGTACATTGGCCCAATTTTTTTGAGAAAAACATATTTCCCATATCTCTTTAATTTCTCCAGTTTTGCTTATAGTCTTCTATTTTCAGACCCAATGCCAGAAATCTGAATATTGATATGTATCAAAATAGCTTTAGAGAAGCTCAAATAATATTCTCACAAAGTAAACCCCAAAAATACATTTTCTAACAGTACTGCTTTGTTTAACTACTCATCATGAATAATGCTATTTCATGCTATTAAGAGTTGAATTAATACTATAAAGTTCATATAAGGATATAATTATCAGTGATATAAATAATAATGTTAACATTAAACTACTTTACTAGATAAAAATTGTATATAGAACTCAACACCTTGCTATGTTTTTGTTATTTTCAGACTGAAAATGGTGGGACACATAACTTTGTCAGCTATGATATACGAGAAGGTTCCTGTGGAGTGAAAAGTGGCAAAGTGTGGCAGAATTGTGATTTTAAGCAATCTGATGAAGTAAGATATATTTGATAGTAATTTACAGAAGAAGTCATAATAATTATACAGTACTGACATTTTGCACTGGTAAGCAAGCACTAAGAGGGAAACTGGGGGGATTTTATGGAAAGTGGCCTCCAGTGGGAGGTAGTGTACAGGCACAGCATTTGCCTTGGGCACAAATAACTCTTGGCCCGGTTCTGATAACATCACGTCCTTCATATATTCCCTGAGAATAAACACTTTCATAGTTAAACAAAAAAAGTCCATTGAACAAATTGATCTAGAGAAAAGCAAACATACCCCCAGAAGACCAGTTTATTTAGACTCAGAGGTTCAGACCAAAGTGGCAGTCAGGTCTGGATCAATTACTACTGATTATTTAACAAATCCTAGCCATATGTGCAGTGTCGGACTGGCCCACAGGGATACCAGGAAAGTCCAGGTGGGCCAAGGTGTCAGTGAGCCCTCATGCTGCTAGACATTTGGCCTATTTCATGGCCATTCCTTATTTCTATGAGAACAAAGAGGCTAAATAGATGAAATAATAGATTATAGTATGTAAAGAAAAGAGACTAGGAGAATAGAGGTTGAGTGAGGAGAGGAATAATAATACTAGTAAGAGTGGGCCCCTGGTCTAAGATTAATTGGTCAATGGTTTTTGGGTGGGCCCCTGGTGTCCCAGTCCGACACTGCATATGTGCCATTACAGTATGTATTAAAGCACAGCTTTAGATTCCCCAGCATGAAATGAATACATCAGATAGACTTTATAGATTTAAGAGCCTATCAGCAATTGAGAAAAACTACTAGAAACAGCCATAAACTGTAAATGGCACCCTTACAATACATTGTATAAAGAGTAATACAAAATATAGGAGCATACCTGTGCTGCAAGCTTTGGTGTTCCAGCTGTTCAAGATCTAGATCACCAGTAAACCTGGCCAAGTCAAAATTCTGACAAAATCGGAATCCCAAAAGTTGGGTATCCTGATATAACATATCATCAGAGAACTCACACCATGGGGGGGGAGTCACAAAAATGTTGATAAAGAAAAATGTGCAGACTTTTTCCTCCCCTACTGACAGTTTTCAAAAATATGTTGTTAAAAATTCGATGTGGCATGTGCCCGACATTTTTACAGAGAAATTGTCTCCGCCACAATGAAAATGTCAGGGAAATATGTTGTTGACAGTGTGTAAACAAAATTTGGCGGCATTATTTGGCAGCATTATGACAAATCCATAAAGTTATAAGATATAGAATCTGTTATGCTTATGAATTTTTTTTCCAATTTAGCGGCCGACACTTTAAGAACTGTGTACTTGCCGATACGTGAATTTTCCCCACAGAGTCCATTTTAAAGACATAATGAAAATTTTTAAGAATTATTTCCATTTCTCCATATTTGTGGCAAAGCAATCCAAATGGGTTTATTTAGGTGGTTATGTACTAAACTCCGAATGCAAAAATCCCAAAAAATTCATGATTTTTTAGTATAAAATCAGACTTTTAAAAAATCACACATTTTTTTTTAAACCCCAAGGATGGAAAAGTCTGAATCAGAAAATCCGGCATCTCAGACCTGTCGAGGTTGCATATAAGTCAATGGGAGAAGTCCCAATGATTTTTCGATATGCGCTGGGTTTCGTGCAATCCCAAAGTTTTCTGAGTTTTCGGGCAAAAAGCATAGGAAATCTGAGTTTTCGGGTAAAAAATCTGAAAAAATCTTGAAAATCAGATTTTTTCCTGCAAAGCATATATCAGGAAAATCTAATAACGAATACACTGAAAAAAACAACGCAGATTAGATTGGAGTTTGTGACTGGAAATGTTGAGATAAATTCATACTTTGATAAATAACCCCCTTAATGTTTAAATATTTTTAGTAGTTTAAGGTTTGGTGATTGAAGTTATGGGAAAAAAGCCCTGGAACACCCCAGGTCCCAAGTATTCCAGATAATAGATGCCATACATGTACCTGAATTAATAAATAGTCATTGCATCTAGTAAAGTACTTTGGCTACATCAGAACCAATAGAGCAATACAGAAAAATATACATTTACACCATTGTTCATATCACACGTAATATAATACAGTACAATAATATACAGTAATACAGGTATGAGATCCGCTATCCAAAAACCCATTATTCAGAAAGCTCAGAATTACAGGTCCATCACCCAATTAGAGTCCATCACCCATAGATTAATTAACCTGTTTACAAATGATTTCATTTTTCTCAGTAATAACAAACCAGTACATTGTTCTTGATACTAACTAAGGTATAATGGATCCTTATTAGAAACAAAACAATTCTATTGGGTTTAATTAATGTTTAAATATTTTAGCAGATTTAAGGTACGGAGAACCAAATACAGAAATATCTATTATTGGGAAAGCCCCAGGTCCTGAGAATTCTAGATAACAGGTCCCATACCTGTATAAGTACAGTAATATAAGACAGTACAATATTTTCTCTACAGCTGCATCACCTCAGTGTTGGACCATTACACATTCAGGATTATTATACAGGCAGGGTTTTGTTAAAATAGTAAGTGCCCTACACAAATGATGTTTCTAAAATAAGGCTATTCTTCAATATCCCCCTTTCAGTAATTTGTCTCTCTACATGCAGTAGTCAAAGACATTTTTTGATGGCTAGGTCAAATACATCATTAGTAGGGATGGGTGAATTTTTTCGCCTTGTTTCGCCAAAAAAATGACGCCTATAGACTTGTATGGCGTCGTGCGGCAAAATAAAAAGACGCACGTCAAAAAATGTTGCCGCGCGACAACATTTTTTTTCTGACACCCATAGACTTTAATGGGCGTCAGCGACATTTCCTGGCGGCAAATTTTTGTCGAAAAGAGTCAAATTCGCCCATCCCTAATCATTAACCTACACAGCTGGTAGGTCGTTCCTGCATTTTCCTTGGGGTCAGTCTATTCTGCATAAATCTGTATAGGCAGGGCATTGCTGTTAATCTAGAAATGAGTTATGAGGGTTTATTTCACTGATGTCTGTATCCTTTACAAAGTGTTTTTTCCAAAGTATTTTAGCAGATACTTTTCTAAGCTGTTACTACTTAGTGGAAGAGTGGATGACTTTATTAATATGCAGTGGGTTAAAATACAGATAAAAGTAACTCTAAAGAGTAAATAGAAATAGCATTTATATCTGCATACAGTATCATTATCAAAAAATGTATAATCTCAGATTATGGGCCAGATTCAATTCAGTGAGAAATCTCATGGTTTATCAAGTGAAAACTCATGGACAAGATTCAATTGGAGGAGAAATAACTTTTTTCCAAATTCAGTTCCAGTTACACATAAAAGTTTTCACTTAATAAACCATGAGAAAAGTTTTGCTGAATTGAATTGCATCTCAAATTGAATCTCGTCCATGAATTTTCATGTGATAAACCTTTTTTTACACTGAACTGAATCTGGCCCTGTAGTATAAGGAACCCAAATGCCTTGTACTAAACTAGCATGTGACTGTGCCCCTGTTTCTATTGTAAGCTTTTTCTGCTCTGTTCACTAGAAAGTTGGTAAGTGTTCGGCACACATTGTAGTCAACAAAGAGCTCAAGACCAGTGAAGTTATCATTCAGAACTGTAGCACCTTTCAAGGTATGTCAATAACACATTACATATCAATTGGGAGTTTCACTTTCCTAAACATATTAAATATCTTGTTGGAAGAGCAGGAGCTTGAGAAGTTTATTTAGGTGACATGGCAAGGCTATAAGCCTATAAAGTGCTGTAAATTAAGAGAAGAATTACAAGATGTTATTTTTACTCCAGTTAACATAGAACAACATTGTTATGTATAGGACTAAAGAACATTGGTTTAAATATCATAAAATGTGGATCATAACAAGTCGGTGAGTGGTGGATTTGTAAATTGTAATGCCTGTTTTAATGAGCACTTCCAAAATCTTCTATTTCAGTCATTTACCCTCATTTTTTTCTACACTCACATTACTGTAAGTCATAATAATAAATGCAAGCAAATCTGGATTTTGAAATCCATTGTTATGAAATGCTCATAGTTATGAGTTTTAGGATGTTTTCATTGTGCCCCCAAATTAACTAATGATCATTGATCATTAGTTAATGTATTTCTGCTTTAAAGAAGTTAAACCCTAAAAATGAATATGGCTAGAAATGCCAAAAATATCTAAACGGAATCTGTACTAACAATTTCAGTTGAACCTACTGTGTCTGCCATTAAACAAGACTGCCTCGGATGCCCAATAAATCTTGACACCAGAAACAAGGATTTGTTACCCCTAATAAAGTCTGCTATTGAAAAAATGAACAAACTGGCCAATTATCCATTCTACTTTGATCTGGAGAATATTATCGAGGCCACACTCCAGGTGTGTATGTTTCTTACTTGCTGTTGCTGTAAAAGTGTTGTGTTTCCCACTGGTAGTGACTAATAAACTTGTGATTACTGTGCATATGTTTTTTCATTCTCAAACCACCTTTTTATTTGGATGCTCAGCCTTTTGTCATTGGGCAACAGTAGTTATACCACAGGGTTATGCCAAACAAAGGCAAACTGATGTGGGGTACTTGAAGTTTTGTTCAACTGCTCACCATCGTTTCCCCTTAACACTGTGTGGCATGAATACCCCTTTCAAGTGTCACTGTTACCTGAATAATTGTCTAGAAAATATATTATGTACCAAGTGCCTGAGCGCCCCTTGTCAACCTATTCAGTTACTAACCACACAGACATACACAATATACCCACAGACACAAATTGAACACGTATTTCACACTCTACTCACACACCATGCACCCTCTGACACATCCAGATGCTTACAAACTCTTGACACTTAAGAACATCACACATAAGAGACAACCAGAGACACAAACTACTCATTTATGCCTTTGGTCTGCTCTAGTGTGGACCTTTTTTGACAAGAGAGGAAGAGGCTAAACATTTACCAATTTTTCATCATCTTATGACAAATGAATACAATAGTTGGAACTTGCATCTAGTTATGGGTGAATCAGACCTGTTTCGCTTCGCCAAAAATTCGCAAAACAGTAAAAATTTGCTGAAATGCATTGAAGTCTATGGGTGACAAAATGTTTTTGACACCTTGTGCAACAAATTTTTTACACGCAACAGATTGTGCAACAAATTTTTGACGCGCAACAAATGGTTTCACCCACTAGAGTCTATGGGCGTCATTTTCATGGCAAAACTTGGCGACAGTTTTCCCTCATCACAATTTGCATCCACTTTTAACATTTGATATCTTTTAAATGCCCTATGCTATATTCAAATAGATGAATGGGAAGTTTTCATCTGCATTTTATACCTGGCTATTATATGGATGTAAAGAAGTTTAACATTGCTTACTAGTTACTTTCTGAATGGATTTACTTCTAAACCTTAACAAATAAGAAAGACCTCAGTTTGTTTGCTTTTTTATCATTATATAAATGCTCCCTCCGATTCTGCATTTAGTCCTCAGCACAATGCCATATCAACAAGAAGTTTTTAATCCATTGATCGAACGTTTTTTCTTCGACCCAAAAATTGTTACAAAGCCTATGGGGACCTTCCCCATAGGCTAATATTGCACCTCGGTAGGTTTTAGGTGGCGAAGTAGGGGGTCGAAGTTTTTTGTAAAGAGACAGTAAAGAGACAGTACTTTGACTATCGAATGGTCGAATATTCTAACGATTTTTAGTTCGAATTGTTCGATTCGAAGTCGTAGTCGAAGGTCGAAGTAGCCAATCAGATGGTCGAAGTAGCCAAAAAAAATTCGAACATTCGAAATTCAAAGTTTTTTTTATTCTATTCCTTCACTCGAACTGAGTAAATGTGCCCCTAAGTCTTTTTAAATATATTTTATGCTCTTTGGGTAGGGTGCAATCCCTGTTTCTGTTCAGGAGATGTATGCTGAAATACTGAGGGCAGTAACTGTTTGACATGCACTAGAAGAGCCCTACTAGAGAGAGCTGGATAGACATGTATTTTCTTGTATATAGGGTGGCCACCTTTCCTGTGGAATCGTAACAGCCTGTGAGGAGAGGGGCAGTGATATCACAGGGGTGGATTGGTGACATTATAGGGAATGAGCAGATTAGGACAGGAAATGGGTGAAGGTTGGAGTAAATGCATAGTGGGAGCAGGCATTGGGGAGCTATAAAAACAGGGTTTGTAGTGAAACAAATTAGGGATTGGAGTAAAGGATGGGTTACAAATTTAATGCCAAATATATCCCCAGTAATTTGTAATACTGGCCCTGGCCATAGCTGATTTAATGGCTAGACCAGTGAAATGGTGACCTGCTGGCAGCCCTACTTACATACTAATTTCTATGACACATGAGGAGATTTCAACCAGAAAGTAATGATGCTTTTTCAGGTAACTATTGCTTGAATATGCACAATTATTTATAGTCCTAATCGGGGTGGAACAGAGGGCATGGTCTAGGTGAAACAGGGGCATCATTTAAAAAAAAAAAAAAGAGCTAGGCGCATTGATGTCACTGCATTTAAGCAGATTTGAACTACTATTATGAGAAAATCACTAGTGCTGCTCTTTCCAATGATCCACTGAACAGAATGGAAGATTGGATGGAAAGGTGAGAATCTATGCATTATTAATGCCTAGATTTTTTGTGGCTAAAAACACACAAAGACCAGGCCTGGATTTGTGGAAAGGCCACCAAGGCTCGGGCCTAGGGTGGCATGATGTTAGGGGGTGGCATGCTACTCACCCACACCCACATTGGTTCAGAAACACTGGGGATGTGCAGGAGATGCAATCATTCTTTAAATTTCCTGTGCGCCAATCCCCATTGCTCCGGTCATGAAAATTTGCACAAATAAAGGGGCGAGGACAGGGGTGATGAATGGCAGTGAGCCTAGGAGCACCCGCTATGTAAATCTGGCCCTGCCTAAAAAAAGTTTTGTGTGCTATAAAAACATACTAACCTGCTAGAGATTAGATCCTTAACATATCAATCCATGTTGAAATTAAACATTTTACATACTGGAGAATAGGTGTTTGTAGTGCAAAGTATTCATTCAGAGGGAGAGCTTCCTCAGTGAAATTCATACCTCCCAACTGTCCTGTTTTTCACGGGACAGTCCTGATTTTGACAGCTCAGCCTGCAGTCCTGGATTGTTACCGAAATGTTCTGACTTTCCCTTTGATCTCCTGCACTGAACAGCCAGAAAAGATACAAAGAGAAACACTTAATTGGCTTTTGACAGAGAGCCCAGAATATGTGCCAGGTGCACTTCGAAACTTTTGCAACAATTTAAGATAAGCAAAGAAGCAATTGTAACTGAGACTAGCAGCTTAAAGGGCAATTCACTTCATTAGCAAAACTGTAATAAAACATAAAAACTACATAAATGTGTTCAAACTTTCATAAACTGACAAATTTTATAAAATGACCATGGTAATTAGGGAGTGTGGCCATAAAAATGGGCGTGTCCAATAAATCTCACTGTGCAGCAAATCTTTTTGTCCCTCTTTCTATTTCAAAAATTATAGGAGGTATGGTGAAATTGGTGCTGGTCATATCTCACCTTGAACTGTTATACCTCCCAAATCTTTATGTGACCACTCTAATTCTCAACAATTTCATATTTTTAAAATTGTGTTAGCATTATTTTCTGATGATTATTGGGAAATATAATTTAGCCCCTAGAACCTTTTTTGTTGTTGCTACAGTGGTAAAGTATCCCAGCCAAAATTTGAAATAAGTAGAGTGCTACATTTCCATTTTAATGTGAAACAATTGTAGGTAGTTTAGGACATCTTCGTAATTTATTTATATAGTGGCAAGTGACGCAGTGCAGGACATTTTGAATACTCCTTCTCCCTTACCTTTGGTATCTGCACAAAACTTTGTGTCTAAAATGCTGCATTATTCAGGTGCAATTGGAGCATTTTTCAATTCCTGGTGCCCTTTAAAATGCTGTTTACCTTGGACAGTGATGCAGCCAAGTAATGAATAGATTGACACAGTGGTATATTGTAGTTGTTATATTTATTGATTACGTTTCTATTTAGACTCTTTCTTAAATTGTCATAGTAATGCTTAATTTACCCCTTTTAGACTGTAAGCTCTTTTGGACAGGACTATCTTTATCTCTTGTATTAGTTTTTTCAAATGTAGTCTGTATGTTTTTGTATACAGTATGTCTGGGGATGGAAAGTGTCACGATCGCCGCCCGGAGCAGGACCAGGAGCTCCGGGCGGCACAAATACGTCCTCCGACGCCGCTCCCAAAATGGCGGCGCCCATGGCCGCCACGTGGGTATCGGCGCCGGCGCAGAGACGCCTGCGCGCAAGTGCGCAGGCGCGAAGACGTCACAACGGTGCGACGGACGCAGACGCAGCGCGTCGGTCGCAGACGTGCTGACGCCGACGCAAGGGCGCCAAAAAACCCCTTTAAAAGGACGCCCGAGACGCCAAGATGGCGCCCGAAAATAGGATCTTGTTCCTGATTGATTCCTGGGTTCCCTGTTGCTGTTATCCCTGTGTATTCTATTGATTGATCTCTTGTTGTTGACCCCCTGCCTGGACTTTGGACTCTGTTTATATTCTGCCTGCCTTTTGACCTGTTGCCTGAACTTGATTACCCCTTCTGCTGAATCCCTGGATACCACGATCCTGATCCCTCCGGAGGGGCTTCCTCCTATATCCGGACAACTCCCCAGAGGGAACTCCCGGTTCCCTGACATTATTTTCGGGCCATGGATTCCTCAGCCAGATTTCGGCAGGGCCTTTCGGGGCCTACATTCCCGCATGGAGGCGTATGAAGCCCGGCAGAATTACGTGGGACACACGCTGGAGGCGATCTTGGAAAAGCTCTCCTTGTTGACACCAGCGACCCCCCTGCCGGCACCTCCTCCGCAAGCAGCTGCTGCCAAGGCTACCCAGCCCTCTACCTCTGGTCCACACATTCCTGCTCCGCCTCTTTACGATGGCGATCCTCAAGCCTGTCGAGGATTCGTGAATCAGTGCCAGATTCGATTTGCCCTACACCCCACTGAATTTGACTCTGAACGTGCCAAGGTGGGGTTTGTGATTACTCGTCTGGCAGGGAAAGCTCTCGAGTGGGCATCTCCACACTGGGAGAAGCAGTCCCCACTGATGGATGACGCGGAAGCATTCCTCAAAGAATTTCGGATCGTTTTCGATGCTCCCGGCCGGGTGACATCCGCTGCTTCCCGTCTGTTCCAAATCCGCCAAGGGAGTCGCAGTGTAGCGGAGTATGCTATTGAATTCCGTACACTTGCTGCTGAGACTCGTTGGAACAACGACGCATACCATACTGCATTTTATAATGGTCTCTCCCTCCGCATCAAAGATGACCTGGTCTCCCGGGAATTACCCACGCAAGTTGAGGACCTTATCGCCTTGGCTGTTAAGGTGGACACTCTTCTGAGAGAGCATCAAACCCTGAGAGATCGTGTCAGGAAGTTTCAACCCACGTTGGCACCCCGCTTCCAGAGGCCTCTCCTGCAGGCTCCTGTCACCCCGCCTGCCCAAGCATCCATTTCTCTCCAGGAGGAACCCATGCAAGTGGGAAGAACTCGCCTCACTGAACAAGAGAGACTCCGCAGACGGACGTCAGGCCTGTGTATGTATTGTGGCGGACATTCCCACTTCGCTAATGCCTGTCCTGCAAAGGCTAAGAGTTTTGTACCCCGAGGTATGTCTATGGTAACTCATGTAGGGGGCACGGCTCAAAAGTCTCATGATTGGTCTCAGGGGAAGACCCAAGGAAACTCACACAGGTTTCTCCTTCCCTTCCAGATTCGTCTGACTGATAAGACCATCTTCGGGAATGCTTTCCTCGATTCCGGAGCCGGGGGCAAATTCATGGACGCTCTCTTTGCTAAGTACATGGGAATCCCCCTATTTCCTTTGCCTTCTCCCATGAGGATTTTCGCCATAGATGATAAACCCCTGGAGTCTGTACTCACGATGACTACTGGCGAACTACTTGTGCAGGTTGGGACCCTGCATAAAGAGAGACTTTCGTTTCTTATCATCTCTTGTCCCGATGTTCCTGTTGTTTTGGGTCTCCCCTGGCTGCGCCTGCACAATCCCACCATAGACTGGTCCACAGGGCAGGTTTCTCGTTGGAGCCCATTCTGCCTACAGCATTGCCTTCCTGATAAACCCCTCAAGAAGGTAACTATCTCCTCAACCGAGTTAAAGTCTCTGCCCTCCTGTTATAAGGAATTCTCCGATGTGTTCTGTAAGAAGTCTGCGGAATTCCTTCCTCCACATCGCTCTTATGACTGTCCTGTCGAACTCCTGCCAGGAGCCATGCCCCCCAGAGGCCGCACTTACCCTCTCTCTCCTGCTGAGACTTCCGCAATGAAGGAATATATCCAAGAAAATCTCCAGCGGGGGTTTATCCGCCCTTCTACCTCTCCTGGGTTCTTCTTTGTGGAGAAGAAGGACGGAGGCCTTCGGCCATGCATAGACTACCGGGGCCTGAATAAAATCACTGTCAAAAACAGGTACCCTCTGCCCTTGATCGTAGAGCTCTTCGACCAGCTGAAGGGGGCGAAGATATTCTCTAAGTTGGATCTCCGAGGGGCGTACAATCTCATTCGCATCCGTGAGGGTGATGAATGGAAGACGGCATTCAACACTCGTGACGGGCACTATGAATATCTCGTTATGCCCTTCGGCCTTTGCAATGCCCCTGCCGTCTTCCAGGAGTTTGTTAACGATGTATTCCGGGATCTCCTAGGAAGGTTCGTAGTCGTATACCTGGACGACATCCTGATCTTCTCTAAAGACCTAGAAAGCCATCGCTCCCAGGTGAAGGAGGTACTCTCTCGTCTGAGGAAGAACTCTCTCTTCGCCAAGTTGGAGAAGTGCGTCTTCGAGGTGTCTAAAATTCCCTTCCTAGGATACATTATCTCTCCTGAAGGTTTTGAGATGGATCCCGTGAAAGTGTCTGCCATCCAGGAGAGGCCTATCCCGTTGAGTACCAAGGCAATCCAGAGATTTGTCGGATTTGCTAACTACTATCGGCAGTTCAT